>NC_088394.1:19675000-19942500 GCF_037993035.2 Macaca fascicularis
ACATACAAATAGAGCACCCCAGTCCATTGTAAACATGACACAAATTATGTTGTGTAGCTTTGGCCTCTCTGTGCATCTTATGTTCTCTCCCAGAAAATCAGCTCTCAGTTGTAGACAGAAGAGTTCTAACTATTCTAGACCAGGTATCAGATATTTTGCACACATCATCTCACTGAATCCTCAAAACAATGTTGTCACATAGGAATGACTTTCATTTTCCTGATGAGGCAATCGAAGCTCAGGCGAGTTAGGAAAACTGACTGTCCTGTCTAGGTTCACCCAGCTAGAAAGGGGCAGAGCTGGGTTTTGCATCCAAGGCTGTCTGCTCAATGTCCACACACTGTCCACTACACTTCCTGCTCTTCCATGTCTCTTATTTCATTTGTGATCCCTACAGTATCTAGTGCAGTGAATGATAATAAATGCTGATGAAAAGAAACTCTTCACAAGCTAAGGAAGTTCAAAACCAACTGTGTTGAAGTCCTGCATTCCCTAAAGTAAACAGGCTGTGAAACAACCTCCTTTATAGACACCTTAAACACAGTGCATGAATTTCTCACCCTTCTCTTTGATGACAACACTTTATGTGCAGAATGGCATTTTCAATTACAGAACCACACTGAAGTTTAAAAACTGCTAAAGGATTATTCATTTACATTCCAGGGCCTAACAACTGGGAACCCTGGACACGGTGTTAAAACTTCACATATATCTTCTCATACCATTCTTTTCTGGGAATAGGTACTATTATCATTCTCAGTGTATAGACTATAATGCAGAGGTTCAGAGAAGCCAAAAAATTGTCTCAGGGTTATCAACTATAAAGTGACAGTGATAGGATGTGAACCCAGGTGTCTCTGACCTCAAAGACTGAGCTCGGAGTAATTTTGTTACGCCTACCCTCAGGGCTGGGCTGGAAAGAGCTTTAAGATCCCTTCTAGTTTAAAACCATCCACCTCAACTAAAATTTCTGATACTCAGTGGCATAGGTTAGGAATTGCTTCACTCACTTGGGTATCCTAATATTAAAAAGCCAGGAGTTTTGAGATCAGAGGATATTTTTCCATATTCATTTTAAAAGGTGTAATGTAAAGCCTCAGATTACCAGATTATTGTTGGACACTTGGAATATGGGGGAGATGGCTACTGTGATGGTTAATTTTATGGATAATTTTTTTCTTTTTTTTTTTTTTTTTTTTTTTTTTTGAGACAGAGTCTCGTTCTATTTCCCAGGCTGGAGTGCAGTGGTGTGATTTCAGCTCACTACAATCTCCACCACCCTGGTTCACGCAATTCCCCTGGCTTAACCTCCTGAGTAGCTAGTAGCTACGATTACAGGCACACGCCACCAAGCCCGGCTAATTTTTTCGTATTTTTAGTAGAGATGGGGATGTGTCAATTTGATTGGTCTATGGGGTGCCCAGGTATTTAGTTAGACATTATTCCTGGTTGTGTCTGTGAAGGTGATTTTAGATGAGATTAACACTGAATTGGTAGACGGAGTGAAGCAGATCATCCTCTCCAATGTGCATGGGCCTCATCCAATCTATTGAACACCAGAAGAGAACAAAAGGCTGAGTGAGAAAGCATTCTTTCACTGTGTCTGACTATCTTTGAGCTGGGACATCAGTCTTGTCTTGCCTTCGGACTTCGAATTGAGCTTGACCTTACCCATTTGGCTTTCCTGATTCTTGGGCCTTCTGACTCAGACTGAAATTTGCACCATTGGCTCTCCGGGTCCTGAAGCTTTCAGACTTGGACTGGAACTATATCATTAATTCTCCTGGATGTCCTGCTTGCTGACTGCAAATCTTGAACTTTTCAGCCTCCATAATTGTGTGAGCCAATTCCTTGTAGTAAGTATATATTTATATCCCCTATTGGTCCTATTTCTCTAAGAATCCAGCTGAACACAGCTACCTCCATGTTTACAATATGCATCTCAGTTCCTGGAATTCCTAGTTGCTATGGTGAATCTTCATTTGCTTGTACATTTAAGGAAACATCCCAGTTTATTACAAGTTATTTAGAAGAACTTGGCTATGGTGTCTGTTTGCAGTTAATATTGGGCAAGATAGAAAATGGCTTCACTCTAAGTGTTATAATCAGTGACAACAGATGTTCATGGGAGGCAGAATTTTTTGTGAATCAGTGTTTTGATAATAACGTTAAACACAAATTCTAAGGTAGAAAGAGAAACTGTAGTTTGGACCATATGTGCTTTTGATGAGAGATTTTGGGTAAATGGATGACAGAGCTTTCTACGGTAGTTCAAAAATTGGAGCGGGCTACCCTGAGGTCACTGGGGTTGTCTCCTGCTTCCCCGCTAGCTCTGGGGATAAGAAGATATCTTAGGAGCTGGAATTATAAGGGACTTAGCTTTCCACTTAATAAAATCAAAATATAAAGGGGGAAAAACTATTTCTTCTTGTAAATACATCCTCTCTGCTATAGTTCTTCTTCCTTTGGAGGATCCAGTAGTGTGCTGAAGCTAGCTCCCACTGGCCCATGAGAACAGATTGTTACATATTCAGGAATTTTGGAAACGGTTGTTAAACTGTCGGTAGCTCAAAATTAGCCATAGTGGGATCATTCACATCACTGATGACTTGAAACATTACAAACCAGAGTTTGTTTGCTTTCCTGAGAGCCGGTTTACCTGTTTACCATTCATTATAAGGACTGCAGTTAATGTTTGTGTTTTTGCCCGTCCAACATACATTTCTTAGCCTCTTCTGGTAACGGCAAATTTCCTTTGGGGAAATACTGGCATTTAACTCAGGCCATGGTTTGAAGGGCCATATTCCCTAGGTCCAAGAGTGAGCATATGACCTGGGCTTGGCCAATCAGAGCATTCCATCTCCCTGACCACAGTGATTGGCTCATAGGTTGTCATGTGACACATATAAATCAATTAGAGCTAATTAAGCAGCTTTTGTGGTACTCCAGGAAAGATCTTGCCTATGTGAAGGAGAGAGGTTGTAAGAGCTTAGAAGTGCACTGGACAGCAAACAGTCTGAAGAAATGGACTCATGCCAGGTCCAATGAGGTAGGTTGAGCACCTGCAAGCTATGCCTGAAGACAAATATCTCTGAACTTTGAAATTGCTGAGCAAGTAAGCATGACCCTGCCCTCATCTCTGATTGGCTTAAGCATGTTTGTATTGGGTTTTCTGTCCCTTGTAAGTTACAAGTTATAGCTGAGATAGTCCCAACTGTTACAAGATTCTTCAAGTTTTGTATTATAGATTAAATTCCAAGCAAACCATGCAAGAAAATCTAATAGAGAGCTTGGTAGAGTTGAGAGGAAAAAGAGCTTCTGAAGTCTACAATTCTACCTAAGCTTAATGAAACATACCATGGTTTTCTTTTTTAGCCCCCTTCTCCACACCTACACAAACACCAATATTTGTTCAAATACCAGTTTTAGCATTTTTTTTAAGCTGTGTGAACTTGGGAAATTCCTAAACCTCTCTGAACCTCATCTCCTTCATCTGAAAAGCAAATATATTAATGTCTGACTCTTATGGCTGATATGAAAATAAAAGGATACAATTCCTAAAAATGCACAGTTTTTTGTACAGAGTAGATAATGTATTATTATAACTACTGGTTAAATAAATGGGTATGGGGTAGTCTAGGACCTTATATTACACATCTTATAATGGAGTTTCTATGGAGAAATGCTTTTCAATTTCCAAGACTCTGAATTCCTCAGGCTCCAAACCTAGGGGAGCAGAGGAATTCCTGGGTTGAACCACTGAAAATTAGGAACTTGAGGTGAGGGGAATGTTTTGGAGATGGAAAAATCATAAATCTCCTCTTGACCCATCCCTGAGGATGTGTCCTATGCCATTTTGTTCTCCCCTGTATCCTCCGTGTCTGTAGCATACAGGGCTCTGGAACTGCTTATCAAATAAACACCTCCCCCCTCATTTTATTGCCGTGGAAACAGAACTAAGAGAAGATTAAATTCTGTGCTATAGTGCCTTCATCTTACAGTGTATGAAGAGGAGACAGACAATAAACATCGTCTTAAAACCCAGCACCGGAATTTCTTTAGGGGAAATAACCACCGTTGGTGAACTCAAAGGTTTAGACAAATGTCCAATACTCATATAATGTGAGCCACACAGAAATTTTTGAATTTTCTAGTAGCCATATGAAAAAAAGAAAAAAACAAGTGAAATTATTTTAATAATTTAACTCAATAAACCTAAGATACATTAAAATTATTAATGAGACATCTTACATTATTTTTTTCACACTAAGTCTTCAAGATCCAGTGTGTATTTACGGCTGACCTCAATAAAGAGTAACCACATTTCAAGTGCTCAGTAGCTCCATGTGGCTGGAGGCTGCCATATTAGTCTAGCAAAGGAGACTCCGAAGATTGGCTAAGGTGCTTTGCAGGAAATAAGAGGGAGAGTGGCAGGAACATCAAAACGGAAATGTTCCAGCTCTAGGAATCTCCAAGCACTGTAGGAAAGTCAAACAATCCCCAGCCCTCCACCCCTGCGATGTTTATGAGAGTGATTCTTTAGTTTGAAAACAGAAGAAGAGCTTGAATTTTGTATTGGGCACAATGTGGTCACAGGTGCCTGCAAATAAGTTTCTCTGTTGCCCTGGACTTCACAGAGTCTTTGGGAGGACTTTGGATAGGAGTGGAAGTCATTGAAAATGATGGCTCAGTGCAGTCTTCTTGTGATCTCACAGCTGATAATGGGATCTCACAAATCACATGTAATAGTAAAGGTAAAGGTAAACAGGGTATTGGAAGAACAAGGGAGAATTCCTGAACTGTGATGTTCAGGAATTATCAAGGCCAAGTCTTGATGAGAGAAGGGTATGGGAGGTGGGTCTTCCAGAGGAGGGAACAATGTGTGTGAAGGTTCAGAGGCCAGGGAGAACAGGGGCACCCCAGAAATTGCAAGGACTTCCCTCTGTGGGAATGTGACTATGAGGGGGTGGTGGCCAGATGGGAAGCCAGAAGGGAAGATGGCAAAGCAGATCTGAAGGGTCTGGAGGGTCACGGTAAAGAACTTGAATTCTCTCCTAAGACTATGGAGGAGAATTTACGTTTCAAACATCACTCGGGCTGTGGGAATGGTCAGAGGGGCCAGAGGTAGAGGACAAGTAGAGGTCTGTCAGAGGTATTGAAGTCATGTAGTGGAGAGGTGATGGTGGCTGGTCTACTGTAGAAGTAATTAGGTAAGAAGGTGCTGGAGATGTTTTAGAGGGGAAATGGAGAAAATTTGGCTGCTGGACATGTGTGTGCCTGGATGGGCTAGTGTATGGGGTATGGAATGGAGGGGCATTAAAGACAGGCAGGAGCCCAGCATAATTTCCCTATTTGTAGAATGGACAACTGCATAGACAATGCTGCCATTTAGGGAGTACAGCAAATGTTCGACTTGCAGGGATCTCTGAGGGATGCTGAAAATGAAGGCATTTTTCCAAGCCCCTACGTGAAGACACCCAGATTCTGAGGGAAAGAATAACTGAAATCAAATTCCTCCCAGAAATTTTGAAGAGGTCCTTGGGTTGCAGAGTTGGGAAAATTGTATTTCTTCTCTTGGCCTCAAATTTTTTTTCCATTTGCAAAATGAAATAGTAATTCTTACTTTTATAAGGGTGCTGACAATAAAATGCGATGATAGATGCAAAGACATTTTGCAAGTAAGGCATTCAATTATCGTTATTGTGATGCTTATCGGAATGGGTTTGGAAAATTCTCATCATTGTTATCGAAAATCAAGCTCGAGGCCCTGGGCTAGTGGGTTATGTAATTATTCCAAAACTCTTTGCACCAGAAACAAAAAATCCTGAGTCCTGGAAGCTTATGGCAGTCCTAGGTACATTCAACCCATTCATTCATACATTTGTTCATTCACTCAGTTGTTCAACATTTATTGAGCACCTACTATGTGCCAGGCATTGTGTTTGATGCTGGCAGACTACAGAAACAAAATCTATTTTCTGTTAACAAGAAGTAGGAAGGACATGTCCCTGAATAACTCCAATCACATATATTTTATTACATTTAAAATTGTTTGTAAAGACAAGGTCTCACTCTGTCACCTAGGCTAGAGTGCTGTGATGCAGTCATGGCTCACTGCAGCCTAGAACTCCGGTGCTCAAACAATCCTCCCACCTCAGCCTCCCAAGTAGCTGGGACTACAGGCATGTGCCACCATGCTGGCTATTTTTTAAATTAATTTTAACCTAATTTATTTTTTTTTAGAGACAGGATGTCACTGTGTTAATCCCAGTCCAATGCCAATAGTGGGTGGCTTAAAATAATAACACCCGCTAAGGAATAGGAACACCCACGTGGGAATGTTTCCTATGTGCAAGGTACTGTGCTGACTGGGAATATATTATTTTAGTCAATTCTCCGGATACTAAAAAGGTTAATATTATCTCTAGAAGCAGAGAAACAGAAAATATATGCATACACACACACATACAAACAATTGATTGAGCACTTATGACATGCCAAGTACTTTACATGAATTACATAATTTAATCTTCACAACAACTCAAGGAAGTTGGCACTATTATCATCTCTCTACTGTGGTTGGGAGCCCTGATGTTCAGAGAGGTTAAGTAACTTGCCTGAGGTCACACAGAGAGATATACAAATGAAGTGCACAGAGAGTTCAGAAGCGAGTCATTCAATGATTGACCTGGAAGGGTAGGGGAAAGCTTCCAAAACCACAGAAGTGAATGTGCCTCTGGTGGTTGCTAGTAAGAGAAAAATGAAATATCTATATCAAGTGTGTGACTTTCCATGTTCCTCCCTCTGTATCTAGTTTGTATCTATTGATGTCCTAATTTCCACTTTTAACAAGTGTGTGACCCTGGGCAGGACTGACCTGGAGTCAGTTTCAAAGGGTTGGAGTAAATGTTGGGGTAAATGTTTCAAAGTCCTTGTGTCTTTCCATGTTCCTCCCTCTGTATCTAGTTTGTATCTATTTATGTCCTAATTTCTACTTTTAACAAGGAACAAATAATATTGGATTAGGGCCCACCCTAATGAACTCGTTTTAACTTAATTACTCTTTTTTTTTTGAAACAGGGTCTCACTCTGTTACCTAGGTTGGAGTACAGTGGCACTATCTTGGCTCACTGCAGATTCGACCTCCCAGGTTCAGGCTATCCTCCCACCTCAGCCTCCTGAGTTGGGACCACAGGTGCATCACCATGCCTGGCTATTTTATTATTATTATTATTTGTTGTAGAGATGGGGTTTCCCTGTGTTGTCCAGGCTGGTCTTGAACTCCTGGGCTCAAGCGATCTTCCTGCCTCGGCTTCCCAATACGCTGGGATTACAGGAGTAAGCCACCATGCCCAGCCTAATTATCTCTTTAAAGGGCTATCCCTAAATACAGTTGCATTTTGAGGTACTTGGAATTAAGGCTTCAACATATAGATTTCGGGGAGACACAATTCAGTCTGTGACAGTATTTCTTCACTACGTTACACAGCGAAGTTTATGATCTGTCTCTTTATAAGGGTAGCACTGTATGATTATTTCACTGTGGATTTAATACAGATATGTAGATTTTTTTCTTTAGAATCAATACAGTTGTCAACACACATATTTCAAAGTCCAGACTTTGGTCTTTCCCCAGCGTCTGAAAATGGCAGCATTCTCCTTTCCCCACATGCAGAAACCCAAGAACTCTCCTGTTCCCCAGTGGCTTCCAGAGTACCCCGGGGCAGCCGTAGTCCTCTCCTAACAAAATGGAACTGTCAGTGTTTCATGCACAGAGCCAGTTCTCTGTTGTGAAAGTGAGAAAGTTATTTAATTTCATCAACACTCCATTCCCTCCTTGGTAAAATGGGCTTAATAATATTTATGATTATTATATTAATCATATAAATACGATTATTATGAGGAATAGCTGAGATCAAGCCTATGCAGGCCTTATCCCAATGCCTGGAACACACAGCAAGCACTCAGAAATGGTGGATATTATTATGGGCTGGACCTCATAGGTTCACACCCCATGTGATATCCTTTATGGCAGTTTTAAAGCTAAAAGCATTCACGTGGAATATCTGACTCCAAATCTCTGGAGCGGCCAAGTCCATTTTATGAGTGGGAATTTGGAATTGGATTTCCCAGAAGCTGACTGTAATGCTAGCTGCTGTAACAAACAAACCCCTGAATCCATCCAGTAGCTTCACACTACAAAAGCTTGTTTCTTGCTTATGTAATGGTTCGATGTGGGTGTTCCTGGTCATTGGGGTAGTTGTTCACAGGATGAGTACAAGACCCAGATTCTTTCCAGTCTTTGGCCTTTCTCTCTTCTCTGGGGCCTTGGAATTTTCTTCATCTATCCAGAGGGAGAAAACGTGGAGAAGTAGTGAGGCAGGTCTTCATGGGCAAGGCATAGAAGCAGCTTGTATCAAAATATGGAATGTCTAATTATTATTAGGCAAATAATAATAATAATGCCTATTAGTCAACAAGTGGATAAAGAAAACGTGGTATATATATACATACATGGATATAGATAGATAGATAGATAGATAGATAATGGAATACTATTCAGCCATATAAAGGAATAAAATAATAGCATTCACAGCAACCTGGATGGAATTGGAGGACCATTATTCTAAGCGAAGTAACTCAGAAATGAAAAACCAAACATTGTATTTTCTCACTCATAAGTGGGAGCTAAGCTATGAGGATGCAAAGGCATAAGAATGATACAGTGGACTTTGGGGACCCAGGGGGGAAAGGGTGGGAGGGGCTGAGGGATAAAGGGATAAAGGACTAGACATTGGGTATAGTGTACACTGCTCCGGTGATGGGTGCACCAAAATCTCAGAAATCACCAATAAAGAGCTTATTCATGTAACCAAACACCAACTGTTCCCCGAAAATCTATTGAAATAATAATAAAAATAAATAAATAATAAATTCTGAATAATAAGGCAAAATAAGAGAGAAGTGGCTTGCATCACCTCTCTCCACATCCATTGCCTGGATTTCACTTACGTGGGCACATACAACCGCAAGGGAGGCTGGGAAATGTGGTCCAACCATGTGCCCAAGGAAATGTGGTCCAACCATGTGCCCAAGGAGAGGGAACAGGTTGAGTAAGCAACAAGCCAGTATCTGCCTCATTGATCACGTCAATGGGTTTTCAAATTTGGTCAAGAAGCCCTGAAAAAATCTACCATTCCTCTTCTGATTGGTTTGGAAAGAAGATCTGGAGAAAGAGAAATTTTAGGAACTTCTATAAAGAATGGAAATAATCTTGTTGAGAACCTAATACATGCGGAGGCTGCCTGATTCTCTACTTCTGTTATCTTGTTTAATCTTCATAGCAACTACACGACAGCAGTCTTATTATTTCCATGGAGCCAACCTTGAGTATCTAGGCACCATTTATTGAAGGCCTACTGTGTGCTAGAAACCTTGCTTTACCTGTGTGATCTCGTTTTGGCCTCACAAAACCCTGCCATATAGGTATCACCTTGCACCATTTTGCAGCAAGGAAATTGAGGCCCAGATGTGTAAAGTAACTTACCCAAGGACACACGGTTAGTATGTGGCTGAACAAGGTCTTGGGATTGACCTTGGATTGGCCCTAAAGTACTAGTTCTTTCCGCTGGGGTTTGGGAAGAAGTCCTAAGCTAGGATTCCTTTAAACACAGAATTAATTTCATCTCAAATTCCCCCATCTCCTGTCTGCCCTCTACTGAAGTGAGGACCTCTCTGCAGCAGACAGTAATTTCCAGTGGCCAGGGAGGGATGGAATGGTTGAGATCTTTCTCTATAAGCCTCTGCTTCTCCATTCATGCTTTTTCCTAACTCAACTTCTGCTACATGCCAAGCAGTGACTAAGCCATTGACTCACTTCTTTTATGGGCCTGAGCAGTCCAGCTCAGATGAAATGCGCAGCTCTTGGAAGTCAGCCACCCACTGGCATCTGGGCCTGATGCTCAGCGTACACCTTTGAGCGTTTGAGGTACAGACGTTGAGAAGCTCCGCTTTGGAGTGATTTTCCATGCCTGACACAATTGGTGCTTGCTGGTGCCCTTTGCAGGCCATTGTATTGGCAAATGTCCTCATTTCAAACCTCTGTTTAGTCTCTAAACAGATACTTTAGGTAACAGATTCTTAGGCTGTTTTGGGTTTTATTTTTTTTGCAGTATTTATTCAGCCTGAATATTGCTAATTCTAATAATAATGCAAATACAGCAATAGCTAATGTTTATTAAGTAGTTACTAAGTGTCAGGCTTGTATATACTTGTACTAGTCATTCTCACATTTATCTGCACAGCAGCTCTCTGAGTTGGTACTAATGTTATCCACATTTTAAAGAGGAGGAGGCTGAGTGTCAGAGAATGTAAATAATGTGTCCAAGGTTATTCAGTTCCACAGTCCACTCTTAATTAAAAGACCTAAACTGAAGGACATTTGGAGTTTTAATGATGTTCTTTTATTGTCTGCTTCTTGAAAGACAATTCATGGGGAAACAGTCAGGGAGCCTTGGAGATGAGGTTGACTTGAATGCTATGAATAGTTACCAGATATATTTGTCATCAACGCCTGCATAACAAATTATCCCCAAACTTTGCAGATTAAAACAATAAGCATTTATTATTTGGCAGTTTCTGTGGGTTGGGAAACTGGAATCCTTTAGCTGGTGATTCTGGCTTAAGGTCACTTAAGACCTTAAGACTCCAAAGCTTTCTAGTTGTGTGACTTTCATGCCTGGGGCTGCAGTCCACTGAAGGCTTGAGTGGGGAAGATCTGCTTCCATGCTCACTTACGTGCTTGTTGGTGGGCTCAGTTCCGCACGGCTATTGACTGGAGGCCCCAGTTCTTTACCATGTGGGCCTCTCCGTAGGGTGCCCAGGTGTCCTAACGCTGGGCGCTGGACACCCCCAGAGTGAGTGATCCAAGAGAGAGAGCAAGCCCAAGACCAAAGCCACAAGTGTCTTTTATAACCCAATCCCAGTGTAACTTGCCATCACTTCTGCCAAATTCTATTGGTTACCCGGACCAACCCTAGCACAATATGAGAGAGGACTATAGAACGATGTGAATATGAGAAGGCAGAGCTCACTGGGGGCCACCCAGAAGCAACTCTTATCTGGATCCCATCCCCTCTCCTTAGGGACTTGACTCTGTCAATTACTCTTTTCAACCCCAACCGTCTGGGAATGTCGTGGTCATTTTGCACCCCAGTGCAGAGGATGTGATAGTGCTTTGGGAATGGCCTTTATCCTGGACAGCACATCCTGAAGCTTCCCTTTGTGGAGGCCCTGAGTTTAGAGGCAGGGAGATCAGGCAGGATAATGGTCTAGGAATGTGGTGATCCCGTTTTACAGAATAAAGACATGCTCACTCAGCAGGGTCCCCAGAGTTCGAGGGGAGGAGGACCGAGAATTTCAGAGATTTCCTTTTAAACAAGACGCAAACGGGGCTTTCGTCTCCTCTTTTTGTGCCCCTGGGCAGAAAGCTGCACCTCCAATGAGAAATGAGTTCTGCCAGGTGGAGGGAAGCACTCCTTGGTTCTTTATTGAATCCAATCATTTACATCTCATTGAACCCAATCAAATTAGCCACTTATCACATTAAAATGGCAAAAGAGCGATTGTGTCAAGCAGTGCTAATTCAATAGGAAAGAAGAGCTGACTGGGAGCACTATGTCATAGGATTCTGACACCCATTTTCAAGAGGTGGAGGTCTGATGTCCTCCTCTGCCCGTGATGGTCACAATGACCCTCCTTAGACAGCTTTGCTGGAAGGCATTGCCAAGGAAGGGAAAACGGGAGTCCCGGGCCCTGCAGAGGCTTAGGGTGGGAAGGGGAGGACAAAGGGAAGGGTAGCACGGCAGCCTGGGGTAGAACTGTGATTTCAAGATACAGTGATGTTTAAAGGCTTGAGATTTGGAGTCAGGGAGACTCCAGAGCTTTCTACCTGTGTGACTTTGGGCAAGTTTCCTTGTCCTATCTGATTCTTACTTTTCTCAGCCACGAAATGAAAGAGGGTGATATTTGCCACAGCACGGCTACATGGTTGGTATTTCAGAGAAAGCCTTTCCTTTTTCTTTTTCTTTTCTTTCTTTTTCTTTTTTCTTTTTTCTTTTTTTTCTTCTGAGACAGAGTCCCGCTCTGTAGCCCAGGCTGGAGTGCAATGGTGCAGTCTCCACTCACTGCAACTTCCTCCTCCCAGGTTCAAGCGATTCTCCTGCCTTAGCCTGTAGGTGGAATTACAGGCGTCCACCACCACGCCCAGTTAATTTTTGTATTTTTAGTAGGACGGGGTTTCTCCATGTTGGCCAGGCTGGTCTCAAACTCCTGACCTCAGGTGATCCACCCACCTCGGCCTCCCAAGATGTTGGGATTACAGGCGTGAGCCACTGCACCCGGCCCTTTTTCTAATCCCTTTTTAATCTTCTCATTACATCCAGGAACAAGGTTCCATTTCATACGAGGCTGTTTGTAACACTTGTTTAATACTTGCAAATGCTCTCTGATCCTTTTGTGGGTGCCAGGGTGTTAAGGTTGGATAAGCTGGAATTATCCAGGCTTGCACTTGAGTCCCTCTTGCCTTTCTTACTATCTGTGTGATCTTGGATAACATCGCCCCACACTCTGAATATCAGTTTCCTCATATGTAAAATGGGAATAATAATGATACCCTCTCATTTGTTTGTCACTGAGCATAAATGAGTTCATGAATCTGAAATGCTTAGGAGAGGGCCTGGCTCATAGCAAACAATACATGCTAGTTCATATGATTAGGACTCATTTCAGCCTCTTCTCTGCCATCTTCTCTTCCACACCCTCATGCCCTCCACACTGCAGCCATTAGAACAATGTTCCCATCCTGACTGTGCCACGCTTTCCCTTGCCTCGGGGCCTGTGCGCACTTTCCTTCTGACTGGCAGGTTCTTCTCTCAGACTCTTTCCTGATTGATCCTGCTTATCTTCCAGGCCTCAGCTGATGTAGTTTTTCTTCCAGGAAGTCTGCACTGACTTATATTCCCCTTCCCTGTGGTTCTTCTCTATTAGGATGTTTTGGAATCTGTTTCTCCTCTCTCCTGGAAAGCCTAAGAGCTTCACGAGGGGCAGAGTTCCGTCCCTAATCTGTCTTGTTTATTCTTGTCCCCCCCCCCCCGCACCTAGTACAGACTCTGACACTTGCTGATGGCTGCCTGGGAGCTCAGCAGGGGCCTGATATCATTCTATGCATTTTACATATATGGAGTCATTTAATCCTCCCAGCTGAAGCCGTCCTCACAGGGTTAACAAGAATTCTGGACAGAAGCATAGTTGTAATTAAGCATTAATCAGGCTGCAGTCTGCCTCACTTCCTTGTAACTGAAAGTCACATAGCACTGGAAACTGAGCATTGCATTCCCATTGCTCCTACAGATAAGATTTCTGACATTAGAATCGTAGGCTTTTGTTTAAGGATTGCTTACGATGTTTTTCACATCTCAATTTCCAGGGAAACAGCTGACACTAAGCAGTATGAAGACCCCCACAGAGAAACAGAGCAGTTTCTTCATCTCCCAGCCCTGTGACTTCACTGTACCCTCTTTGAATAATTCAGTGATCTCCACTCTTTGGCCCACTTCAAAATCCTTACAAACCCTAACCCCAAACACACAGGGAGATGGATTTGAGATTTCCTCCCACCTCCTTGTTTGGTAGCCCTACGATTAAACCTCTTTCTCTGTTGCAACCCGGTGGCTCTGTGAATTGACTTGCCATGCGCATTGGGTAATGGACCTATTACGATTCCAAAACTTACTAAGTTTTGTTTTATTTTTAATGGCTTTATTGAAATATAATTGAGATACAGTACAACTTTTTGTTTGTTTGTTTTGAGACGAAATCTCGCTCTGTCGCCAGGCTGGAGTACAGTGGCGTGATCTCAGCTCACTGCATCCTCTGCCTCCCAGGTTCAAGCAATTCTCCTGCCTCAGCCTACAGAGTAGCTGGGACTACAGGTGCCCGCCACCACGCCCAACTAATCTTTGTATTTTTAGTAGAGACGGGGTTTCACCATGTTGGCCAGGATGGTCTCGATCTCTTGACCTCGTGATCCACCCACCTTGGCCTCCCAGAGTGCTTGGATTACAGGTGTGAGCCACCACACTCAGCCACAGTAAACTATTTTTAAGTGTACAATTTTAAGTGTAGAATGTGGTAAATTTTAACATGTATACATCTATAAAAACAAAACTATGATCAAGATAATGAACATATCCATCAACTAAACATCCCTTGTGCCCTTTTGTAATCCTTCCATCTCATCCCTCCATGCCAACCTCCTCCTCAGGCAACTACTGGTATGCTTTCTACCACTATAGATATGTTTCCATTTTCCAAAATTGCATGTAAGGGGAATCATACAATATCTACTTTTTCCTGAGATTTCACACAGCATAATTACTTTGAGATTCATCTGTTTTCTTGCTTATGTTAGTGTTCTTTCCTTTTTATTTCTGAGTAGTATCAGTTGCATGGATATACTACCATTTGTTTATTCATTTACTTATTGATGGACATTTGGTTGCTGTTGATGGACGTTTGGTTGTTTCCAATAGGTAAGTTGATAAACAAATGGTAGTATATCCATACAACAGATACTACACAGAAAACTGCTATGGATACCGATTTTATTTTTATCCCATTTTACAGATGAGGAAATTGAGGCAGTGAGTATATCAATTGCTTAAGGCCAAAAAGCTACTAAATGACAGAGTTCTATGTCGATCAAGATTCCGTAGTTTCAGAGTCCAAGCAATATTTTCCGTCCTCTCTGTTAAGGAAAGTTTCAAATAGAAATGAAATTAGCAAGAATAGAATAATAGAATAATACACACTCACGGATTCATCACTCAGCTCCAGCAATGACCAAGATTATTTTATCCTTTTTCTACAATTTAAACATTTGTGATGGAATATTTTAAAGCAAACCATAGACATCTTATCATCTCACTTATAAATATGTCAATTTGTATCTCTCACTTATGCGAACATTAAAAAAATTACCACAGGAGTTTCAAACTTCAGCAAAGGTAGAAAAAGTAATATAACAATTCCCCCTCATACCTCTCATCAGCTTCAACAGTTATTGGTTCATAGTTTGTCTTATTGCATTAAACCCTCATCTGTATTCTCCTCCTTCTCCCCTGCCAATCATTTTGAAGCAAATCTCAGGCATTTTTGTCATTTTATCTGTCAATATTTCAGCATGTATTGGTAAAAGTTAAGGAGTCTTGTAAAACAACATAACCATAATACCATTATTACACTTAAACATTTTATAGTCATTTCCTTTTCTATCATTAAATATTCAGTTGACATTCACATTTCCCCAGTTGTCTCATATTACTTTATAGTTTCTACTTCTCTCTCTGTCTCATTCTTTCTCCGTCTCTCTCTCTCTCTCTCTGTCTGTCTTCCTTCCTCCCTCTCCCTCCCTCCCCCACCTCTTTGTCTATCTCTCTCTCCTCTTTCCCTTTTTTATTTTACAGTCTGTTTGAATCAGCACACAAACAACAAGCATATGCTGCAATTGGTTGAGACATCTATAACGTGTTTTAATCCACAGATTCTCTGTCTGTCTGTCTCTTCTTTTCTCTTGCAATTTATCTGTTAGAGAAACCAAGCCATCAAGGCCATATTTTACATAATTTCCATGCCATTATCATCCTACAAAATTAACAGTAATCCTTAGCATCAGCTAATTCCTGTCTGTATTCACATTTCCTTGGTTGTCTTGAGCGTGTCTGGTTTTTTTTTTTTTTTTCCAGTCAAGATCCATGTGAGTGCCCCATTGTGTTTAGTGGCTGCGTGATGGTTCTGAGTTCTCTTCTGTCTCTTCTGCCCCATGTCAGGTCCTCTTCTCCATTTGTCAGGCTATTGCTATGTTCTGCAGAATGCTCCACAGCCTGGGTCCTAAAGCCCATGTGGTAAATCACTGGGCTCTGCTTTGTTTCCTGGTTAGTAATCTATAAATAATTGTTGCAGGAATGAATGAATACATACAAAGAAGCAGTTGAGAGGGTAAGGGGTCCTAATGCTCTTGGAACATTGCCTGAAGTAATTTCTTTGCTCTAGACTAGATGAATGATTTGTGTGTGTGTGTGTGTGCGCGCGCGCGTAGTAAAATGGATTCTTACACAGAAACGTGCACAAATAAAGACAATGAAAAAACAAATATTTAAGACTAGGTACAGTGGCCCATGCCTATAATCCCAGCACTTTGGGAGGCTGATGTGGGAAGATCACTTGAGCCCAGGAGTTGGAGACCAGCCTGGCAGCATAGTGAAATCTTGTCTCCACCAAAAAAAATTACTGGTCATGGTGGCGCGTGCCCGTAGTCCCAGCTACTTGGGAGCCTGAGGCAAGAGGATTGCTTGAACTCAGGTGTTCGAGGCAGCAGTGAACTATGATCACACCAAAACACCTAAGTGTTTAACACCCCGAGTTCTGACTCTGCCTGGGTTAGAATCCTGGCCTTGCTTCCGACAAACTGGGTGGCTTTGGACATGTTACCTAACTTCTCTGTGCCTTGGTTCCCTTTTCTGTGAAGGGGAATTTATAACAGTACCTACCTCTTGGGAGTGTCATAGGATGGAATGTGTTGATTCACGTGAAGTGCTTAGAACTGTGCCTGGCATGTCGTAAGTCCTCAACAAATGTTGGCTCCCCTAACAATAATTAATGTTATTAAGAGGGAGCCTGGGGGACACCTGATAGGGCCTGTGGATCTTCTTCCAGAGCTCTACAGAGCACAGTTTGACAACCTGTGGCCTAGATGATACCTGAAGACTTGTCCCTTTGCTTTCACTTTATTTTGGGCTCATTCCAGCTACTAGATCCATTCATCCCCCATCCTATAGTTATCTTTATTTAGGAGGTCACTAGGTGGGCAGGAAACCGACAAGTCCCATTCCTTGGCCTGGCCTGATTAAGTCAGAGAGTACCTGCAACCTCCTTTTGTGTTGTTCTCTACACCCCAGTCCCACCCCAGCCTTGCTCATGTTACTCCAGGGACCGTCTCACAAACATGAAACAACCTGGTGCCAATATCATGTTTTGAAACCCAAACCCTGAAACCGATCGCCTGCAACTTGGCTGGCAAAACTAAGTACATCTGCTTTAGAGCAATTAAGAAATTGCAGCCCGGCAAAGGAAAACATGCTGTTGAAACAGGCTTCTGTGTACCATTAAATATTCCCAGCCCACTGATGAAGTGTCACAACAGAATGGGAGGGAATCTTGGTTCGTGAAGCTGGAGGCTTAAAGCAAAATGAGGCATCAGATACCCTGAGGCTTTTTTATTAATAGTGTAGTGGTAATGATCAATGGCTTTTGAAGTCATACTCTGTGCCAGGTACGGTGCTGCACTGAAGTTCATATTTTCTGTTATTTGATCTTCACACCTCCTCTAGGAGACAGGTTGAATCGTTCCCATTTTGCACATGAGGGAAGTGAGGCTTAGAGAGGTTAAATCATTTGTGCAAGATTTCTACAGGCACAGAGCTAGGATTGAAACCCACTTCTGTTCAGAGCTTTTAACCCTGCCGCTAAGCATCCTCTTGGTCAGGAAACATGTCATTTTATAGGATGCCTTAGACATCAAGCTCAGAGCTCTTGGCCAGCTGTGATTAGAAACTGTTAGTTCTCTTCCTGTGATAGGACATGCCTGTGTCTTATAAACTGCGTTAGTTCCAAAGATGAATTCAAGATGCTGCAAAACAGCATTGCAGATTTATAGAGGGAAAAATCGATGCCAATTTGATGGTTAATGTCTCAAGATGTTTCTATAGAGACAAGTTATATATATATATATGTATACATATATATACACACATACACATACATACACATTAGCAGCCTTGAACTATGTTTTTGTTTTAAATTCCTTTTTCAGTACCCAGCTTCTTGTTGGTTTGCTATCCTAAATGTATAGGTCTGACCTTCTTCACCCCAGCCATGATTTCTTCTCTCACATCCAATTTTTTTCTCATACCAGAGTTTTCTCCTGATTTCAGCATGTTCTGGAAAGTAGTGTGTATTCGACACGCTCTCTTTGTCTCTCTCTCTCTGTCGCGCTCTCTCTCTCTCTCACACACACACACAGATACACACACACACACACACACACACACACACACACACACACACACACACACATACACATGCTTGAACACTCCCAGCCTGTAGTACCAGGGTAAGCTTACACATCGTTGACTAATTGGTTGGCAGAATTTAAGCAGTGTATTGGAATTTTGCCTGGGATAGTAAGCCAGAATAATACATTTTTGCTTGAACTTGGTTCTTAGGAAAATAATTTCTTTGTGTGCCTGGGACAGGGGCTGGGCAGGCAGTGAGAGATCTGAAAATGCAGTGAGCATCTGTTAGATAGGAGGTGCAATCTTTTTACCTGCAGAGATCCTTTGGGGTTTTAAAGTTATAAACAAATTGGTTCCAGGCTGGCCTTGTTAAAGAAAAGGAAAATCTATAATGAGAAAAAAAAGAAACACCTTGGCCAAGCGCGGTGGCTCATGCCTGTAATCTCAGCACTTTGGGAGGTCGAGGAGGGTGGGTCACCTGAGGTTGGGAGTTCAAGACCAGCCTGATCAACATGGAGAAACCCTGTCTCTAATAAAAATACAAAAAAAATTTAGCTGAGCATGGTGGTACTTGCCTGTAATCCCAGCTACTGAGGAGGCTGAGGCAGGAGAATTGCTTGAACACAGGAGGTGGAGGTTGTGGTGAGCTGAGATTGCACTATTGCACTCCAGCCTGGGCAGCAAGAGTGAAGCTTCATTAAAAAAAAAAAAAAAAAAGAAAGAAAGGAAGGAAGGGAGGGAAAGAAAGAAGGAAGGAAGGAAGGAAGGAAGGAAGGGAGGGAGGGAGGGAGGGAGGGAGGGAGGGAGGGAGGGAAAGAAAGAAGGAAGGAAGGAAGGAAAGAAAGAGAAAGAAAGAAAGAGAGAGAAAAAGAAAGAAAGAAAGGAAGGAAGGAAGGAAGGAAGGGAAACACCTTTAGGTTGCTGGAAACTGGAGTGACATTCTGACTTACCTGGAAGGTGTAAAGGTTGGACGACTCGCTCAGCCCAAACTTTGAAGTCTGCTGGATTCCTCTATTTCTCCCATACCCCGCATCCATCTTGTCATCTCTACTTGTGTAAGGAAGGTAGATAAATATACACACCTTCACGGCCACCACCCGGGTTCAAATCACATCAACTGTTACTTGGATTATTGCAAGAGCCTCCTAAATGGTTTCCTAGCTTCCTCACTGGGAGTTTGTTTGCTGCTGATGCTGTGATGGGTGATGATATGATGCTGTGAAGGCCCCGGTCAGAGCTCACTGTTCCTGTTCTGGCTCCCAGCTCACCCAGAGAAAAAGCCAAAGTCCTCACTGCGACCCTCAAGGCCCCCATAGGACCTGCCTCCAAGTTCCTTAAAACTCATAGGTGAGGCCAGGCACAGCGGCTCACACCTGTAATCCCAGCAGTTTGGGAGGCCGAGGTGGGTAGATCATTTCAGGTCAGCAGTTTGAGACCAGCCTGGCCAGCATGGTGAAACCCCATCTCTGTTAAAAATACAAAAACTAGTCGGGTGTGGTGGCACAAACCTATAATCTCAGCTACTGGAGAGACTGAGGCAGGAGGAGAATTGCTTGAACCTGGGAAGTGGAGGCTGCAGTGAACCGAGATTGCACTACTGCACTCCAGCTCGGGCAACAGAACAATACTTCATCAAAACAAACAAACAACCCTCATAGGTGAGTTTTAAGGCTTACCTTTGAAGCCCTGCCACGTCTTTTCTTTCCTCCCATCACATTGGCTTTCTCTGCTCCTGGGACACAGCAGTAGGCAGGCTCCTACCTCAGGGCCTTTGCACGTGCTGTTCCTTCTCCTGGCAGTGCAGTTTCCCCAGACAGATACACACTCTTTTGCTTCTTTTTGCACTTTATTCAATTGGCCCTTCCACGGACCTACTCCTCCTCACAATCTAAAATTTTAATCATTCTCTGCCTTCAACACTTCATGGTTACCTTCCCTCCTTTATTATTTTCTCCTTAGCACTTATCATTAATCTCACATACCATGTACTTTACCTACTTTTCTCACTTATTGCTTGTCTTCCTGCCCTTCCCCAACTCAGCATTAAAAGGTAAGCTTCACGAAAGCAGGCATGTTTATCTGTTCTGTTAGCTGCTCTATCCCCATACCTAAAACAGTGCTTAACAAGTGTTTCTGCAGGATCAAATGAGTTTGTATTTTTTGGGTAGTCCATACAAACCCACATTCTCTACACTAATGGGTACAAGTTTTACAACAAAGCTTTCTTTTTTGGTTATGATAATTAGGCTCCCTTGCACGGGGACAACAACAGACACTCTGGCTACAGAATTCTATTTGTGTCTGGTGCATGGGTATCAACTTTAAAAGCAGGTGGCTCCGTGGGAGATAATGGCAGAAGGAATACAGTCAGATGAAATTAGAAAAATAGAGCGTTACCTTCATGAGACACCATGGTGATAGGGCAGGGCAAGACTTGAGTGCTCCCAAATGCTGGTGACACAAAAAGATGGTGTCAAGTTGAAGAACACAGGCTCTTGATTCAGACTGCCTGGCTTCAGATCCTGGCTCTATCTCTTACCAAGCAGGATGATGAAATCTGGGCATATTAATGTCTCCAAGCCTTAGTTTCTCCACCAAAAAAAAACGAGGATGCTGACAATAGTGCCTACCACAAGGAGGCTTCAAAGATTCAGAGAAATAAGGCATGTGATCTAATGGATAACAGAGTGATTGGCACACATGAGGGCTCTGGAAAATGTGAACGATGGTTGCTAGTTGAAGAAAGAGGGGTCGGTCACTGATGTCCCTGAGACAAGAGGCCAGGTATGACTGTAGAGGGCTTAGGGTGGAATGCTGGGAGTTTCACATATTGGGAACTGCAGAAAGGGGTCTATTAATTTCCTAGTGTGTGAAGCCTTCAAAGTTTGAATCATCCAGTCCTCAACTCTAGCTGTGGGCAGAGGATGTCTTTTGGGGTGTGAGTTCAGGCAGGTCTCCCTTTCTTTGACACTTGTTATTTTCTATTTTTGATGGGGATCCCCTGTGCCAGGTTTGTATGATCCTGCCCTTAAAGTAAAGCTGATTACACTTGATCCAGATTGGAACAACTAGACTGTATCTCCTGGGGATTTATAATTGGGACTTGGTTTCCATTGACACTGGAGCTGAGAGGATGTGTAAATTCAGAAGCTGTGGGACAGCCATGTGTGGCCATGTGCACTGAGAAAGTCTATTTTAGAAAGAGAGAGATACAGAAAGCATCAGTCATTTGGTGGTGGTGGTGGTGTGGTGGGTCATCCATTGTCCCACCCTCCTCTTCATGTTTGGGGAATTTCCCTTTCTGTCATCTTGGTGGAAGCAAAGTTACTTCTGATCACAGAAACCCAAAAGGCCACATTCTTGTTTTTCAGCTCTTGGGGTGCTAGTGCAGGGGCAAGTGGTGCAGGCTTGGTCAGAGTTGCAAAGTAGCTGGACCACACTAGAAGGAACCGGGGATCTTTAGAGAAAAGTCTGGCACCTGGTCTTGTTATAGGTCCACCAGGTTTGTAGGCCTGCTGTGCAGCAACCAATACACCAAGACAGCAGGGTTTGCAGAAGAGAAAAAAAATTAACAATTGCAGGGCAATTGAGAGAGGAGACAGGAGGGACACTCAAATCTGCCTCTTTGGGCAGATCTGGGCTGGGATTTTTTAGGGGATCATGGAAGGTAAATAGCTGGAAAATTGGGGTTGTTTATTTGTCGGGATATAGGGGATGAAATTGTCAGGATGTAAGACCTGCATTCTTTTGTGAGTCAGCTTTTCATGGAGCCCTCAGACCAGCTGGTGTCAGTAGTTTTACTGGTGTGCAGAACCTAAAAGAATATCTCAAATAGAAAACTTAATATTTCAGAATGATTAAGTTGTTATCTACAGAGAAGCTAAGGGGATCTATACTCTTGTGACAGGGTCTGTGTGATTCTGAAGGAATAGGCACCAAAAAACTATGAGGAAGCAGGTCAGAGAGCAAGGTAGCTTCATGATTAATGCTGGATGTGCTGCAGACCTGGTTTATTTTTATTTCCCCCCTCCTTCTTCCCTGATTAATTGTATAAAGTTTATAGATACAGTTCCAGTCTGGGACAGGAAATGTATACCTGGAAATGAACCTGGGAGATGTTGTCATGTCAGAAAGCCAAGAAGTTACCCAAGCCCAATGGGGTTCATCAAAAGAACTCATGAACCATCTTAAGGGGATTCTATCAGTCAACAATGGAATGAGTTGAGTATCAGTAGGGACATAACTGCAGCAGACTGAAAACAATTCTAATGTGTTGAAATGCAGGAGTTCATGAGGATACTACCACCACCATCAACAACAACAAAACTCACAGGTCCCCCTCGGAAGATGCTAGCATACCATTGCATTATTTTGAAAACAGATAAGGAAAGGGAGAGAATCAAGCATGCATTCTACTTTTCCCTGTACAGTTTGTCAGGGTGGCCAAACAATTGAAGGGCATGTTTATCTTTGTAAGTATTTTAGCTAATAAATGAGTAAGGGTTGATAGAATTTCATCGTTTTTAATACCTAATGAAATAAAGGATTTAGAAAGTGATTGCCAACTGATATCCAAACAAAAGAGGCAAACAGACATTGTGGCTTTTTGATGGAAGTATGCTCCCTAATCATGAAGCAGTTAACAAAGAACTAGAATGAAATCATACCTCTAGATCTAACTACTAACTTCTAGGAAACACAGGAGAAACAGGAGTATGCTCAATTCAATCATGGAGATAGAATCAGTAATTCAGACTGTGGGTAAACTCTACAGGAACTAATTTCTTTTTCCCACTTTATTTTTTAAAATTTTTTGTATGTATTTAAGGTGTATAGCATGATGTTTTGATATACATATAGGTAGCGAAAACATTACTATAGTCAAGCAAGTGAACACATCCATCATCTCACGTAGTATTTACTCTTTGACCAAAAAAATCCCAAGTACAACCCAATGTTATTAAGGACAGCTCTCATGCTATACATTACATCTCTAGACTTGTTCATTCTATATACCTGTTACTTTGTATCCTTTGACCTCCATCTCCCCATTTCCTTCCCCTCTCTGTGGCCCATGGTAACACACACACACACACACACACACACACACACACAGAATATCCTCCCTCCCTCCCTCCCTCCCTTCCTTCCTTCCTTCCTTCCTTCTGTCCTTCCTTCCTTCCTTCCTTCCTTCCTTCCTTCCTTCCTTCCTTCCTTCCTTCCTTCCTTCCTTCCTTCCTTTCTTCCTTCTTATTAAAAGAGACATGAGACATATCAACCAATGGCAAGGTATGGTTCTTATTTTCACCTAGAATCTAACAAATAAATATGAGAGAAATACCTTGAGATAATCCAGCAAATTTCAACACCAACTCAGCATTTTATAGTTTTGAGGAATTATTTTTAAAGTGTGATGATAGTTTTGTGATTATCCACCATCTAGTTGTCTATGTGTTTTTATGTTGATACATTTATCTTTTTTGTTTATTGAGGCAGGGTCTCACTCTGTCCCCCAAGCTGGAGTGCAGTGGTGCGATCATGGCCATGGCTCAGTGAAGCCTCAACCTCCTGGGCTCAGGCGATCCTCCCATCTCAGCCTTCCTGGTAGCTGGGACTGCTGGCATGCCACCACACCAGGCTACTTTTTTGCAGAGAAAGGGTTTCACCATGTTCCCCAGGCTGTTCTCAAACTCCTGGGCTCAAGCAATCTTCCCACCTTGGCCTCCCAGAGTTCTTAATCAGGAACAATGTTTCTCCCTAGGAGACATTTGGCAGCATCTAGATGTAGTTTTGGTTGTCACAACTGAGAGTGAGGAGGGTGCTACTGGCATCTGGTGGGTAGAGACCAGGGATGCTGCTTAACATTCTACAATGCATAGGACAGCCCCCGACAACAAAGAATTATCTGGTCCAAGATGTTAGTAGTGCCAAGATTCAGAAACACCATTCTAGACATGCATGTTGAAATTGTTATGGATAAAATTATAGGATAAATGTATTTGCTTCAAAATATTATGGGTGTGGGGACAAGTGGGTAGGGAGACAAATGAAACAAAATTGACCGTGAACTGATAATTATTTAAGTTGGCATTATACTGTGCTATTTGTGTGTATGTATATATGAAAATATCGATAACAAAAGCTTACAAACACGACACAGGTGTAGTGGAGATTGTATCCCAGCAGCAATGCCTCAGCAGGGCCCTGTGCCTGGTGTCAGCAGTGGAGCGGGTACAAGCTGGGATGTTTGGTTCTTAGTGGCAGCAACAGTGGTATCCTCACCAGGTTTGGTCTGTCGTGGGATTTTGGCTGCGATTCTGGCTGTCTAGCCTCTCCTTGTTCCTGCTTGTTTTTATCTTGCTCCCTGAGCTTCCTGGAGATTGTGAGTCTTCTGATACCCTTTCAACAAATTCCTTTTCTGTTAACATCAGTCAGAGTTAGTTTCTGTGCAGCCAAGGATTCTGATTGATAGAAGAAAAGAATGAAACAGATGTATAGAGTGAAGCTGATGTGACAGACCATGGGGCGCGGGGGGAGGGAGGGGAGAGACAGAATTCTATTCTATGGTTTCTCCCTTTGTCTCCTTCCTTCCTTCCTGCTTTCCTTCCTTCCTTTTCTCCTTCTCCTCCTTCCCTCTCTCCCTCCCTCCCTCCCTCCCTCCCTTCCTTCCTTCCTTCCTTCCTTCCTTCCTTCCTTCCTTCCTTCCTTCCCTCCCTCCTTCCTTCTTTCATTCCTCTCTTCCTCCCTCCTTCCCTCCCCTCATTCCCCCTTCCCTTCCCTTCCCCTCCCTTCCCTTCCCTTCCCTTCCCTTCCCTTCCCTTCCCTTCCCTTCCCTTCCCTTCCCTTCCCTTCCCTTCCCTTCCCTTCCCTTCCCTACCTTTCTTTTTCTTCTCTCACTATGTTGCACAGGCTGGTCTCAAACTCCTTACCAAACCACCACCCTACTATGTCTTCTTTTGTTCACCCCAGTGCAAATGTTCCATCAACATTTGTTTAATGAATAAATGATTGCAATGTGGCTGCAGACAAAGAGTAAACGTGGTGTTCATTCCATCAGAGGCATTCTGGTCCTCTTGGCATAATCCTTGTAGATGAATATTTTGTATTTATTCTCGTATATACATTTGTCTCTTGTGAGTTTTGCTGGCGTGTGTCATACTCTCTATATGCCACTGACATTAGGATCCTGAGTCCTTGTGCTTGTGTGACTGGATAGGGATGCATCCACCAAGGTCAGGCCCCTTGAGAGGCACAACTTGCCTTCTTGTACTGGGAGATAGCCCTGTATTGATAGACACAGCCCATCAAATTTCATTAACCATGTGGCAAATAGAAAAAAGTTATAAGGAGGGTAACCTAGGGTTTAAGAGAACAAACTTTGAGCCAAACAGCCTTGGGTTATGACCCTAACTCTGCCATTTGCTAATGTGTTATCTCAAGCAAATATTAATAATTTAACTTCTCTGTGCCTCAGTTTTCTCATCTGTAAAATGAACTATTTTAAGGATTAAATAAATAAAAAGTATACATGCAGGAGCTGACACATAGGGAGCATTGTATAAGTGATACCACGATTACTAAACATTTTGGTTATTACTCTGGTTGGGAGGTTCTTTTAGTGTAATGATCACCAGCCGGAAGATGCCCAAAGTAGAAGATGGTCAACCTTAGGCCCACTTAAGGCTCCATGGCTCACATTTTGCCATTTACTCATCACCACAGTGATCTCAGACGTGGTTGATTCCTTTTGAGCCACAACATTAATTATGCAGCATTGGTAACTCCCAAGGGCCTTGTCTGGTGGAGGGAATTTGTGTGTGTTGGGGGTTGGGGTTTCAGGGTCCTGCTGACCTGGGATCTACTACGTATTAGTCTGTTTTCATGCTGCTGATAAAGACATATTCAAGACTGGGTAATTTATAAAGAATAAAAGGTTTAATGGACTCACAGTTCCATGTGGCTGAGGAGGCCTCAAAATCATGATGGAAGGTGAAAGGCATGTCTTATATGGTGGCATACAAGAGAGAATAGGAGCCAAGGGAAAGGGAAAACCCCTTATAAAACCATCAGATCTCGTGATACTTATTCACTACCACGAGAACAGTATGGAGGGAAACTCCTACCCCTTGATTCAATTAGGTCCCACCAGGTCCCTCCCACAACACGTGGGGATTATGGGAGCTACAACTCAAGATGAAATTTGGGTGGGGACACAGCCAAACCATATCATACTGTCTTCTACCTGTATGATCCAGCACAGGACCTAACGTAGTTTACTCACCTGTGATAGGAAGGTAATTATCCTATCCCAGGTAGTTGTCAGTGAGAATTGGTGCAATAATACATAAAAAATTCATGGTGCATGATGTGGAGGTTAACAAATGTTTCACTTCATTCCATTTACTTTTCCTTCTAGCTCTCAAGATTGGTAGCCACTCATTTCTACCAAAGAGGTCTTTTGGCTGGTTTGCATTATTTCCTGTTTTGGGGAGAGGGTACTTAAAAGTGCCTTCAAGTTCATATGGTCTTGTACTCCTGACTTCAAGCTATTCTCCCACCTCGACCATCCAAAGTGCTGGGACCACAGGCATGAAATACCACGTCTGTCATCATGCAGCCTGAAGAAACATGTGGCAGGCCTCTCACTCTGTTACCACAAAGCACTATTACTTCAGATCATTTACCTCAGCTGCCAACAATTGGAAACCTGTGGGTCTTCAAACCTGTTCTCTTCGGCTCACATGGAGTTTTTTAAATTGGGAAATTCCACTGACATTTTCACAGCTTCACTTGAAAAATCAAAGGACTTGGCAACCCTGCGCCCATGTTTCCACAGGAAAAAAAACTGGTGGTTGCTGAGCTATGGATGATACCTCCAGCCAGGGAAAAAGGCTCCATTTCTCCATATTCCCCCCCGGCCCCACTCTCTGTAGTCTCACTCATCTAAACCTATTTCACTTACTTCTTATATCTGGCTAGTCCCCAGAGGCATGTGATATCATGTCTGTGGAGGTTTTAAATCATGACCCTAAATTCTTTAACACTTCTCTCCTCAAGAGGTGGGGTCTATGTCCCCTTCCACTGCACCTGGCTGGGCTTGTGACAGCTTTGACAAATAGAGTATGGCAGAAGTGACACTATGTGACCTCTGAGGCTAGGTCAATAAAGGGCCAAAACGTCTGCCTTATTGTCTTGGGACACTTGCTGTGGGGGAAGTCAGGTGTTATGTAAGAAATACAACTACTCTGAGACTGCCGTGCTGAAGAGACTATGTGTAGGTGCTCCTGGTGACAGCCCTGACTGAGCTTCCAGGTGACAGTCAGCATCAACTGCCAACCATGTGGGTGACCCACCTCGAAGCTGGATCCTCCACCACAGTTGAGTCTTCAGATGATTGCAGCCCAGCCAACATCGAACTGCAGCCGCATGTGAAACCTGGATTTGTAGCCTGAGTGTCACGCACAAAATCATGAGCAAAGTAGAGTGCTTATGGTTTTACGGCATTAAGCTTGGAGTATTTGTTACACAGCAGAAATATCTGGAACGAGGATGTTTGTTTGGTCTATTTAACAGGCATCCAACTTCCACAGGGTGCACTGGAAGATGATGTGAGTTCTTTCTTTTTCCAGCGGTTATCATGAGAAGTAGGAATCAGAGTATAGTAGTGGGTCCATTCATTCATTCATTCATTCATTCATCCAACAGATATTTATTGGACATATACTATGTGCCAGACATTTAAATAAGTGCTGGAATTTTGGCAGTGGAACAAAGCGGACTAAGATCTCTGCCCTCACGGAGTTAACATTCACTAACAGGAAAACAAATAATTACAAATAAGAAAATACATATTGTGTTTGAGGGGTTGAGAAGGGCTATGAAGAAAAATGATGCAAGGGAGGACAATTAGGAGTCTGGAAGCAGGGAAGGGTGTGCTTGGACTCTCATTGGTGACCACTGAGGTGTCTTAAATATCCTATTCAAGTATAATAACAACAACAACGATAATAATAACAGCAGCCATTTATTGAGTCCCTACTACTTACTGCCTTTTATATGTGTACTTCCACGTAAATTTCACAGTGACCCTTAGGGTTAGGAATGATTATCTCCATTTTATAGAAGAGAAAAAAGTGGCTTGGAGAGGTTAAGCACACGACAGGAAGACTTAACACTGGCAAGTGACAGATCGGGAATGAACACTCAAGACCGTCTGATTGCAACACTTTTTCCTTTTCACCTAAGCTAGTCCTTCTTTCCCAGAGCTCCATTGTGTGGTGAATCAGAAATCCAACTGATGACTTCTGACTCCTCTCTGCAATGTCAAAGGAAAAGGAAAAAGAGAAAGAAAAGAGAAAACAATTCCCTTTGGAGAAGAAACAGCCAGGAAATGAAGGCACACACTTGAAAGATTATGTATTTAACGTTTATGCCTCTTCCTCTTATCCCTCAAGTTTGGTTTAACATCTGACTAGCAAAGCTGACAATTTATGAGGATCTTGGGCAAGTAATCGCATGAAACTTCCCTGTGGCTGTAGCCGTGGCAGGCAATTTATCCTACAGACTGTGGGGCTTTTCGGGTAAAATACTTTTCTAATATTTGTTTCCCTTCTGCTCGTGCTTTTCCCAAAGGGCGACAAATGGCAGTAGTTTGCCAAGAAAACGCTGTATGTGATCTTGAGTGAGACTGTCCTTCTGCCTCAAGTCACTCTTTAAGAGAAAAGGAAGTGATTAATCCCTCACCTCATCCGTAAGCCTGCATCTAAGTCTTTAGAACTCCAGTGGCCGTTCCAAAGCTGTCTTTTTCTTCAGCAATCCAACCCTCCCTTCCTTTTCTCCCTAGGCCACTGGAGAGAAAAAAGAAGTACCACTTTTCTTTATTTTCTGTTAATCATCCAGATTTAGGTCTTCTGGAGAAAATAAAACCTTAGGGAGGGGTCAAGATCGTGTGGGAAGCTGCCTTGGAAAAGTGTAAAATTGACTAAGATGATTCTGGCAAGGAAGATTCTGGGTCAAGGAATAGACTCCCTCTCCACCAGAGCCAGGAGGGACACTAATGGTGGCCAGGTCCTGTTCTGGGCGTTTTGCACATCTTGACTTCCTTAATCCTCCAGTCACCTGTGAGGGAGGCCTAATCATTAGCCTCATTGTAATGATGGGCCAGTTGAATCTCAGAGGGGTGAGGTGACTTGCTGGAGGCCGTATTACTAGACTAGTGAGTTGGGGAAAGGACATTCCAGGCATAGGAAACAGCAGCAGTAAAGTGGGGAAGTGAGAACCAGCTCGTGATGCTAGCTAGAGGTGGCGGGGCATGGCTGGAGGGCTTGGTGTGGGCAAGGAAGTGTCAGGAGATGAGCTTGGGAAAGACTGGATACTCTGACTCAAAAGGGAGAATCCCCGAGGGATTTTTAAGCTGGGGAGTGACATCATTTAACTTGCATTTTCAAAAATCATTTCAGAGAATGAGCTGGACGAGGACCCAAGTAGAGAAAGGGTGGCTGCAGAGGAGGATCCTATCTCAGTGACCATGGTGGGAAGTGCAGGGGGTTTGAAGCAGAAGGCAATATCTGCATCTTTAAGGAAAACACAGTCCAGAGAGGAAGAGAAGGGCCTAACATATGAAGGAAGATGATGTGGTCACCAGGTGGTACAGCGCCATGTCTTGTATCTGTGGAGCAGCAGATCCAGACTGGATCAACAGACTCTTCCAGTTCTGCTTTGGTCAAGAGAACCAAATGAGTTGGTTCCTAAACTCCCACTTTACCCTTAGGGCTCTCCTCTTCCCAGGTGTGTGTGCGTGTGTGTGTGTACATGTGCATGTGTGTGTGTATGTGTGTACAGGGGAGCAACACCATGGTCACTGAACTAGGATAGAAAAATTTTTAACTGTGAGAGGCTACTCCCCTCCCACCCCAGCCAAATTTCATCAGCCCTCAAAAATCATCTTAGCACAGTCTGATGTTAGCTAGACCTGAATTCAAGTCCAAGCTTGCCACTTCACTGTGTGACTTCCAGTAGATCATTTCATCTCTGGGTACCTCCATTTCCTTATCTGAAAAATGGGGATTCTTAAGCTCTCTTCTTTGTGGGGTTGTTGTGAGGATGAGACAATGTATGTTGATACAGTTATCTCAGATCCTAGCACGGAGTAAGTGCAAAATGAACATGAACCATTGCTTCTTGCCTTGTCGTTTGTGGCCTCATTCCCAGGCATGATAGCTTGACATAATCTCAATGTTGGAGAGCCGTTTTGGATTCTACACAGATCTCAGTGAATATAAGAAAGCCCAAATAAAAGACTAAATAAACCTAGACTGTCTCCAGTGGGTCCAGAACATCTGATTCCCAAGGGTGGCCTAAAGATCCTGGCAGGGGCCGGGCGCGGTGGCTCAAGCCTGTAATCCCAGCACTTTGGGAGGCCGAGACGGGCGGATTACAAGGTCAGGAGATCAAGACCATCCTGGCTAACACAGTGAAACCCCGTCTCTACTAAAAAATACAAAAATCTAGCCGGGCGAGGTAGCGGGCGCCTGTAGTCCCAGCTACTCGGGAGGCTGAGGCAGGAGAATGGCGTGAACCCGGGAGGCGGAGCTTGCAGTGAGCTGAGATCCGGCCACTGCACTCCAGCCTGGGCCACAGAGCGAGACTCCGCCAAAAAAAAAAAAAAAAAAAAAAAGATCCTGGCAGGGGCACAGCCCACGTGGTACTAGATGGGAATGTCCGGGGACTCAGGGCCTCATAACTGTCCTCCATCATCAGAAGCTCACAGCTGCATTTCCCAGCAGGGATCATTAATCATGCCGGCCACTGATACCACAAACAATAGGGCTGAGGCTATTTGCCAGACATCTAGGACAAATATGGTTATTGGTTATTATCCTTGGTTCCAACCCAGTAGGGAGAGAAGGAGAAGCCAATTCTCACTTTTCTGTGGTCACAGGGTGTCATTGTTAGAGGCAAACCATGGATTAGATTTGAATCTTAACTCAGAAGCTCAGTCCTTGTTTCTTTCTACCCAGTCCTTCTGCAAAACATCAGCAAATGCTGACCTGCTGGGAAATATTTGATGGGCTGAAGTGGATGAAAAGGAAAGGAAAACCAGTGTTTATCCCATGTCCTGTCAATACCCTCTACTAATTCTGGGTTTTACTGCATGCTCACAACCACCCTGTGAGGTTGCTACTTTCATTCCCATTCTCACTCTAATTTTAAGTGGAGAGATTAAAGCTCAGAGAGAGGAAGTTAAATGCCCCAAGAAACACTGCTAGTTAGAGACTCAACCGGTATTCATTGTACTTCTTCCTATGGATTCTCATAGTTGTTCTACTTTTGCATTTTAACAGATGAAGACACAGTGACTAGATAACTTACTCAAAGACTCACAGCAGCAACAACAACAACAACAACAACAAAAAAAAAAAAAAAAAAAAAAAAGAAAGAAAGAAAGAAAAGAAAAGTGACAGAGATGGGTTTTGGACTGAAGTCTTGTGATTCTAAACCCCAGGTGACTTCCATCATCGAATCTACATCCCTGTTACTCAAAGCATGGTCTGTGCTTTCAAGCCATTGTTTCTTCATCCGTAAAACGGAGATAATCATTCCTAACCCTCAGGGTCATTGTGAAATTTACGTGGAAGTACACATATGAAAGCATAGTGGACTTCCACTATCTAATCTACATCCTTGCTACTTAAACCAGCAGCATTAGCATCACCTGAAACTTGTTAAAAATGTGGTTTCTCACCTAGATATACTGAATCAGAGTCTGCATTTTAATGCATTTAATGTAACCCCCAGGGGACTGTGGGTACACAAGTTTGAGAAGCAGTAGTCTACATGGGCCTATTTTTGCAGCGAAAACATATTCACCGAGGACAGAGGCATTGTAGCAGCACATCTACAGAGGTAACACCAACAATCCATTCCTTCACTCTATGTACTTGGCACTCCTCACACGAAGAGGTGGAAGTTGTCTCCCCCTCCTTGAGTCTGGGTTGTCATGTGGCTGGCTTTAACCACTAGAATGTACAAGAAGTGATGTTCTAAGATTTCCAAGAAGTTTGTACTTCTTGCCTTTGGGAACCCAGCTGCTGTGCTGTGGCAAGCCCGAACTATGTAGAGAAGACACATAGGTAATAATTAAGGCACTCTGGGTGGTAGCCCCATCTCAGCATCCAGCCAACTCTGACTGCTAGCCAGTGGGTAATCCATCTTGAATGTTTCATCCCAGTTGAGCCTCCTCATGACTGTATCCCCAGCCAACATCGCATAGAGCAGAAGAGTCACCAAGCTGAACCCAGTCAACCCAAAGACTCAGTGATAATAACATGGCTGTTGTTTCAAGGCACTAAGTCTTGAGTGGTTTGCTATGCAGCAATAAATAATCAAAAGGGAAGTTAGTATCTAAAAGTAGAATGCTGCCATATCATAAACCCAAAACATGTGGCAGTGGCCTTGGAACTGGGCAGTGGGTAGAGACCTGAAATGCCTCAAGGAGGCTGTTAATGGAGGCTGGAAGGTCAATGAGGAAATTGCTATTGGAGACAGAATAAAATGAAACTTGAATGATGAACTGCCAGAACAATTAGCAAAACTGTCCCCTGCAGTAACATGAAGATAAAAATGGTGCCTAATGAACCTGTCAATTGGTTAAGGAGATTTCCAGGTAGACTGTTGAAAGTGCCAGCTGACCCTTAGTAGCTCAGAGCTAATTACTTTTATTAATCAAAATTCAATGTAATTAAAAACCCAGTACCTTAATTGCACTAGCCACATTTCAAGTACTCAGGAGACACCTGTGGCTCCTCTGTTGGGAAGTGTAGAATTTTATAGAGCATTTTCACCATTGCAGAAACTTGCACTGGACTGCCTCATCCAGAATTAGTCATGGAACTTCCAGAAAGTAGATGACACACCCAAAGGGTTTCACTCAAGCATTGCTACTCAAAGTATGGTCTCTGGACTAACAACATAAGCATCATCTGAGCGCTCCTTAGAAATAAAACTTCTCAGGCCCTGCCCCGACTTACTGAAGCAGAATCTCTGGGAATGGGGCAAGAATCTATGTTTTAACCAGCTCCACTTCCTGGTGATTCTTATGCACTTTAAGAAATACTAAACAAAAAAAGAGTTGAATAAAGGGACTATTATATAGGCGAGGGCAGGGCTAAGGAAGACAGCAACGGACAGTGAAACAGGAATTAGCAGAGGGGAACAGTATTCATGGACCCCAAGGAGAACTGGAGCCCTGAAATAGAGGCTTGTGGGCAGCCAAGGGTCACAGCCATTCTAGAGCTGGGACGGTGGAGGAAGGATTGGGGGAAAGAGGTGACCAATATCCTCACACCTCCCTTCTCTGCCCTCTGATGTATATTTTTTTTACTGTAATTCCTATTGGCCTAAACCAAGCCAGAGGGCAAAGGAGTCTCCTCTGTAGAGAGCAGGGCAGAAATGGATGAAGCATGGATCTGGAAGGGCAGTGAAATCTCACCAGACACGTGGATTTGATGTGTTAGCCATATTTTTTAGAATCCACATTTAATATACGAATGCATAACTATTAATATTAGAAAAGACGTTAGAGTGCTGTTGAAAATAATTTTATTTACGACATTTGGGGGTCCTGTGCTGTGAGCAATGAGGTCTCACCATACAATTTTAACAAAGGAAATAGCCACTATTGATGTTTCCTCCCCTCCCCTCCCTTCCCTCTCCCCTTCTTTCCCTTCCCTTCCCGTTTTCTCTTCCCCTTTCTCACTCTCCCTCTCTTCCCTCTCCTTATCCATCCTCATAATATGTAACAATATTATAGTAAATACAGTATTGTGTCCTGTCATTTTCATTAAAAGTTATGTTTTGTACATTTCCTTGTGCCATTAAGGATTCTCTGAAAACATGTTTTTTGGTGGCTGTGCAGATGGTTTAAAGACGATTGTTATTGTAAGCTGTCTCAAATCCTTTTGGGAAGTAGGTGGTGTATAAATTATAAATGAAAAGCAAGTTGTTCTTAATTATACCCTCAACCTCTAAAGTGCAGTAGCTCTTTGTGGATCTGTTTGTCCAAAGCCACAGAGATGGAAGGGACAGTCACGATGACCGAAAAGAAGCCACCAGGTGGAAGGGCTTTGAACTGGGAAGGAGATTCAGGCCCAAGCTCTGTCCAGTCTCTGACCATGTGACCTTGGAGAAATCTCACTGGTCAAATGAGGGTGCTTGGACCAGCTGAGGGTCAAGGTCTCCTTCAGTTCTGATTATGATTCCTTGTTTGTTTGTTTGTTTTTTTGAGATGGAGTCTCGCTCTGTTGCCCAGGCTGGAGTAAAGTGGTGTGATCTCAGCTCATTGTAACCTCCACCTCCTGGGTACAAGCAAGTTCTTGGGCCTCAGCCTCCCAAGTAGCTGGGATTATAGTCATGCACCACCAGGCCCAGCTAATCTTTGTATTTTTAGTAGGGATGAGGTTTCAGGGTCTGGAACTCCTGACCTCAAGCGATCCTCCCACTTCAGTCTCCCAGAGTGCTGAGTTTACACTGTGCCTGGCGTAGTTCTGATTATGATTTCTAATGCAAATCCAATTCCCCTATAGATAAAGAAAAGCCTCATTGCAGAGACTGCCCACCTCCTCCATTGCTTCCTGGTCCTAGCCACCATCATTGCCCATCTGGACAGCAGCAACCTCCTTCCCGCAGTGATCTCCCTTTTCCACCCTTGCCCTCTACACTCTGTTTTTCACAGGCAGCTAGTGATCTATTAAAGACTAAGACATGTAATGGTATTCTTTTCGTTAGCCTTCATCATGGCCAATAAAGGCCACGTGATCAGGAGCCTGACTGCGTTCTGATCTCATCTCTTTTCACTTCCCCCTTGCTCACTCCGCTCCAGCCAAAACCACCACGGTGCTGTTCCTTGAATCCACCGAGCACACTCTTGTAATAGCAATAGGTCCATGGCCCAATGGTTGCAGCAGAGAAAGAGGCTTAATCATAGGGTCGCTGAAATAGGAGACAGAGGAAACCTCAAATCCATCTCCCCAAGGAACTTGGGGCTAGGGTTTTTAAGGGTTTTGGAGTGGGCTAAAGCATGGAGATTGTTGCTTGGTCAAAGAGTGTAGGATGAAGCCAGGACACAGGGAGATGAAGAAACTTCATTCTCATGCTGGCTCAGTTCCTCTGCAGGGGTCTTTAAACTGGTCAGCGTCAGGTGTTCCACTGGAATCCAGGATCTGCTTAAGCAATTCGTAAATGAAAACTTTGTAATTCTAACATCAGAGATCCTATCTTTAGGAACAAAGAGGATGTAAGTGGTCAGCATCTAGTGTTATGGATTACTTTCCATTACAAGGAAGTGAGCCAAGGTGCAGCCTGATTAATGCTTAATTACAACTGTATTTCTGTCCAGAATTCTCATTAACCCTGTAAGGATGGCTTCACTTCCAGCTGAGGGCCTTTATACCTGCAGTTGCCTCTCCTTAGAATGCTGTTCCCTCAGATTTCCTTATGGCTCCTACATCTGCTTCCTTCAGGTTGCTGCTGAGATGGATCTTATCAGGGAAGCTTTCTCAAGTCTCTTCTGTAAAATAGTCCTGACTTGCACCATTCCCATCCCCTCTGTAGCTTTATTTTCCTTCATGACACTTATGCCTGTAATGGCTAATTTACTTATTTCTTTATCTCCACCAGGATATGTTTCATGAGAGGAGGAACTTGGTCTGGTTTATTCATTGCTATATCCCCTGCACCTCAAAGTGAACTTAGTAAATGCTCAATAAGGTGCATTTAGTAGGAAATCAATAAACATCACATGAATGAATGCATAAATAAAAGTCTTCTGGGGAAAGTCAGCCCTCAGGAGGAAAAGGTGCATAAATGTCTCAGTCTTACGGTTGACACCGGTAGACTGATGCTTAGCCCATGCTCAGGGCCTGGATATTGTATGCAAAAGCAGTGTTGTCATTCTCTTCATCACTGTCTTTCATTGCCTCAGGCCACCCTCTAACAATTCCTCCCCACAACTTCTCCAGCCCTTCCCGTATTCTAATTCTCTTTCACTTCCCTGCCATGAATGTCCTTCCTTCTGCCCCACCCAGTGGCCTGTCAGTCCTTCTGCGCCTCACAGACGATGCAATAACTACCTTTCCTGTTCTCGCGGCATTTCATGGCCTGTAGGGCACTCAACTGCACACAATCTCCTTTACTTCCGCAGGAGATCCTGGAGACAGGTGCTAATGTCTTCATTTTAGTCATTTGCTCAAGCCACACAATTCATTGCATATCTTGTCTGGTGGGGACTCGGAGACAGGGGTGAAACAGGCAGAGATGGTTCATTTTCTCTTTGAGTTCAAAATCTGGCAGGGGAGATAGACGTGGAATATATAATAGGATGAACATTTTCTGACATATTAATGATTCTGAGTGTTCTAGAGGGGAAACAGGTATCTCTTATCCAGTGTCTGTGTATCTTCCATAGTTAATTTCATTTAATCCTCACATCGGTCCTCTGATGTGAATCTAATATGAGTCCTGCTTTACAGATTAGGTAACAGGGTCTCAGACAAGACTTTTCCCAAGGTCACATGAGCCAGTGACTGTCAGGTCCAGATTTGAACCCATGTATGCCAACTGCAGTTCCTGTGTTCCAACCACCAGGCTCTGTGGCCTTCAGGTTGCTCAGCTGAGACCCTGTCAGGAGCAAGAGGCAGTGCAGATAGGTTCTTGGGAGAAGTGCTATTTAAGGTGAGACATGGATTTGGTCAGAGAAAGAGGGTGAGAAAGTCTTGCAGGCAGAAGGAAGAAAAGGTATGAAGAGAGTGGAGGTGGGAGTGAGCTTGGTCCTTTGAGAGATGCAAGAAGACGAGAGGCTGGAGTCAACTGGACTTAGGGTGGAGGGTGATAGGAGCGGAGGGTGAAAGATGGGCAGGGACTGGAACATACAGACCCTTGCCCAGGTTAAGAGTTTGTGCTTTTACATATACATACATAGATAGATTGTATATGTATATTATTGGTAGACATATAATTTATATGCACGTGAGGATGGGAAATCTGTGCTCCAGGAAAACGAGGTGATTTGTCCCAGGTCCTGCAGCTCAAGGGATGGTGTGTTTGTCCCCCTCTGTATATAAACAAAGCTGGAATCAGAGTCCAGGTTTCCAAGTCCAAAGCTGGTGGTTTTTTTTCTCTGCTGGAACTGCCTCTAGCTCTGGCTCCCACAAGCTCTTGCCACCATGACGAGAAGATTAAAAAATCCTTTCCAGGATTAATAGCGAAAGAGCGCTGCCCTGCTCTCTCATCAGGCACTGAGGCACCTGTGCTGAACCTGTGTTACAAGCATTAAGTCGTTAATTGAGAAAATTTCAACCCCAGAGCACCTGGCAGTCCAGGCGGCATCACTTCTCTCATTCCCGAACACCCACTCAACACCCGCCTCCTCCCAGACCCCTGCCTGAAAGCTAGGCAGGAGGAGCGAGCTCCAGCTGCCCGGTCTAGTGCAAACCGCAGTTACCATCTGTGTCAGTCGGGTCTGCATCCAACTCTACTGCCTTCTGTCCACACTCTGGGTGTTGCACGCGTCTTTTTGTCATGCCTAGCTGATTGGAACTACCGGCAGAGTCTATTATCCTCAACTCCATGGAGCCTCCATCCAGAGACTGCTGTGTGTCGGGGGGGAGAAATTCTGCTCTAATGAGAACATAGCTCAGAGCCTGACTGCCAGACTGAGGAAGGAGAGAGGATGCAGAGCTGGTGTTTTGAGAGTCTACTGTGAATTAGGAAGGAGAGAAGCAGCTCTGAGTCCAATAAGTCTAAGTGGTAGATAACATGATTTGATTTTCACATATTCCTCCAAGCACCTAGACACCGGATGGGGGAATTATATAATTTTATTTTATATTGTATACATGTCGTATATTTTCTTTTGCATATTGCAAATCTTATTTTACTATACACACATGCATATATGTATTTAATGCATATTATATATATATATATACACAAAAAAATTTGTTTGTGGAGTGATTCAGTTATTAAAAGAGAGAGTAATAAATGTGGATAAGAAGCAGCGGGTGAACTGGAAAGATGATTTAGAACATGAAGGCCAGTCATAGAATCCAGGCTGTGCCACCTACTCTCTATAGCATAGCCCCTTTAAGTTTCTCTGGGCCTCTGTTTTCCCATCTGCAAAATGGGAGTCGTAGCCTGCTGCTGTTTGGGTGGGTGCATACAGTTAGTTGCGAAGGAATCTGAGGGTCTGGATCCCGACCTCTGCTTTCCTATATGCGCTAAGGATTTCATACATGCAATGGACAAGAACACAAGAACGACTGGGAAGGAGAGAGGTGGAGAGGAATAGGTCATGCTGTGCTCCTGGGCGGGAATTGTGGGTGGGGGGGATCTGACATACGGGTGCAGGCAGAGCTGAGACAGGATTGGAGGCTGGCTTTGACTTTTGCCTGCTGCCCCTGGGGCAAAGGGAAATGAAAAAGGAATAAGAGATGTCCGTGCTTCTTTCCACCAAGGCAAGAGTATAACTCAGCCTTCCCTGAGAATTAAGACTCTTTATGCCCCTTCCAGAGGGAGAGGGGGAAAGTGAAAGGAAGGCACTGCTAGGGCCAATCTTGCAGAGCCTATCACACATGGCAGAAGGAAGCAAGTTTGCCTTTCAATGTAGTAACCTTCAGTAAAGCTGGGCCCAGTGAATATTAGGTGATCAATTTCTCCCCCTCTAGAATTGGGTGGCACAGTGATGATGAAGATACAGAATGGCAGAAATTCTCTCTTCTCTTGGCGAAGAGGCCAGAAATGTGCACAGAGCGGGAGAAACACACCATCCCTTGAAACGTCGTCTAGGTTTTTTCCTCTCCATCACTGTGTTAAATGTCTAAGCCAAGGGTCAGGTGGAGTGTGGCTCTTCTCCCTGGCGGAGGAGCAGAAGCATAACTGGGCATTTCTGCTTCTACTTTTGGAAGAAGACTCTCCTGGCACATCCTTGGGTGTTTTCCTGGAACCAGTAGGATGGATGGTTCAGATCTTCCCCACCAGAATTCTCTGAAATGGATCATGACAACTCATTCATTAAGCAAAGGCTCTCTGCACTCCAGTGGGTGAAAATTACTGTGTTTCAATGCCCATCTTGCATTATGCCCAGAGACGCTATCCAGCATAGCTTTCTGTTGATCACACCCTGTCCTAAATGGAAACAATATAACCTCTCTCCAGTTGACTTCTTATAAATTAGAGTTCAAAGAAGTTAAAGGCTGAAATTCTTGTCTTTCCAATTTTTTACTATATTTTGCCTTAGTCTAAGTATTTTCATTCAACCAAGTGAATAATAGTGTTAGTAGGAGTAGCAGTAGCAGTACTAATAGGAACAATTGCTGTGATGCGTTGATCACTCACAATGAGCCAAGGACTATTCTAACTTTACTGCATTAATTTATTTAACCCTTATAACTACCTTATAAAGCTGGTACTCTTATTACTTTCATTTCCATTTTGCAGATGAGGAAACTGAGGCACAGGTGAGTGGAAGTGGTTTGCCCAAGGTCACATGGTGGATTGTCCCCCAAGTCCACATTGCTAACCATTAAGTTACATGTCTCTGTGTGGGGTCAGGGGAATCAACACATAGACTTAATATTATCTGGGGAAGGTGGAGACACAGGAAACAGGAGAGGAAAAAAAAGACAATCTCCCTACTTTATGCCTCGCCAGGATGCTAATCACTTTGTGCAGGCTGTGTGGAATTTAAGAATTCTAAACTTAAGCTCAGCTGGGAAGAATCAGCCACGTAAAGATTGTTACCTCCTAATTCCTTTATTCTGGGGAAGAATCCACCTTTGTTATTTATTCATTTATTTCTGAGGTGGAGTCTTGGTCTGTCACCCAGGCTGGAGTGCATTGGCGCGATCTCGGCTCACTGCAACCTCCGCCTCCCAGGTTCAAGCGATTCTGGTGCCTCAGACTCCCAAGTAGCTGGGATTACAGGCATGGGCCACTACACCTGGCTAATTTTTGTATTTTTAGTAGAGACAGGGTTTCACCATGTTGGCCAGGCTGGTCTTGAACTCCTGACCTCAGGTGACCTGCCCGCCTTGGCCTCCCAAAGTACTGGGATTACAGGCGTGAGCCACTGTGCCCAGCCTCCACCTTTATTATTGCAGCTTGCCTCCTCTCTCACAAAGCTGAATTTGCTCTAGGAAATTCATGCTGGACCGGGTGCGGTGACTCACACCTGTAATCCCAGCACTTTGGGAGGCCGAGGTGGGGGGATCACTTGAGGTCAGGAGTTCAAGACTAGCTTGACCAACATGGAGAAACCCCGTCTCTACTAAAAATACAAAAATTAGCCGGGCATGGTGGCGCATGCCTGTAATCCCAGCTACTCAGGAGGCTGAGGCAGGAGAATGGCCTGAACTTGGGAGGTGAAGGTTGCAGTGAGTCAAGATTGTGCCACTGCACTCCAGCCTGAGCAACAGAGCGAAACTCCATCTCAAAAAAAAAAAAAAAAAAAAAAAATTACTGCTGGTTTTCCTCCTTCATCTGGATGTTTTCTGAAGAGGCATCCAGTCTCCAGGTCTAGATTGAGGCATTCTTCTTTCTGCAAGAGTCCTTCCTAAATACTTACAGCCCCCATTGTCCATTTCCCCTATAAGCCCAGTGCTTCTGGTCCCTTAGAGCTGAATTGAGTACGGATTCTGCTGAGAACAAATCTTCCACCTCCCTTTGGGAACAGGTACCTTAGGATGGGCAGCTCTCCAAGCAGGCCTCAGTGCGGTGTGCTCTCCAAGAGCCCCGTTTCCTGCTCTTGTCTCCGTCTTTCCATCTTCAGTGATATCCCGGGAACTTAGGTCAACTCAAGGAAAGTCAATTGCTGAATGGCGTTCTTAGCAAACTGGCTTTTTAGGGAATTGATTTTTGTTGTACGGGTTTGTCCATATATTGGCCTGATCCATATCTCATAGTTCATGAACCCCCTTATCTCTTCTTCTTGGGAAGAAGGAAAGAAGGTATGGAAGGGGAAGGGGGAGGGAGAAGTGAAGGACTATCTGTCTCAAGTTAAAACTAAGTAACTCATTGACTGACTAACCAATGTCTAGCTCCAATTAAATACACACACACACACACACACACACACACACACACACACACACACACACATAGTATGGGCAATTGTATGGGCATCTCTAATTCCCTGAAACATCTAAAATCTCAGCTCTTGTCCTCAGGAAATCCTTTTCTCCTTGTTCGTTTTTCTTTTCTCCTCTGCCGTGTCATATCTATCGGAAAGACCGAAGTCGTCTTCTAAAAGTGATCCCTGAGTTTCTGAGCAAAATTGGTGCCTGACATATGTCCTTAGATTTTTGTTTTTCCTGTATCCCTGTGTAAGAAACTCTAGTGTCTAAATGGCTTTGCAAAGAGCTGGACGCTGTAAGAGCTCAATAACTATGATAATGATCATGATGACATCAAATTATATTAAGCAGCCCTTTATTGAACTCCTAACATGTGGTGAGCTGTACACTCAGCTCTGTGGATGCAGTTAGATACTAATAATTACAGTTAATTTTTACTGAGTACTTAGTGCATACCAAGCACGGTCTCTATGATTTATAGCAATTAACTCACTTCATTTCACAGTCACCCTACGAGGAGCCACTATGATCATCACTATAGGTTACGAGGCACAGGGCAGCCCCAGGAGCTTGCCCACAGTTACATAGTTAGTAGGTGGGAGAGCAGCTTCTCACATTCAGCAGGCTGTAGAGCAGATTCCCTAACCGTTGGTCTCCACTGCCTCTCTCTAGCTCCTCCACAGCCTATACGATAGCCTGAGGCAGCAGTTTGGGTGTCTGGGCTGAGTGATGTGGGAAGCCCATGGGGAAGGGAACTGTCTAATTCCTCTTCTCAGAACCACCTTGTCTAAGTGAGTTTTTGAGACATCACCAGACTGAACTGTTCCTCCACGGACTCCCCTTGCCCAGCCTCCGTCAGTAATTTTACAACTCAGACAGCTGAGCCACGGAGGTGGCTTGTTTTTGTTGCTGCACCATCTGTTTTCCTCCATCCGGCTTAATGTGTCTGCCTGGGATTCTCAGGCAGAAGCACTCTGCGCTGCCCACCCCTGTGCCCACACTCTGGGCAGTGTGGAAAACAGAGCCCTGGAAACCCCGTCCAGTGGTCGTTGAGGACACTGACAGTCCCAGCCACATGTCAAGCTCGTGCCTCCCTCCGAACCTTTGCTTGCGTGGTTGCCAGGATGTTATCTGCCCTGCATCCTTGTGTCTTCCCCATCTTTCAATGCTGAATTCAAAGCTCACCAGGACCCTGGCTTCTTTAGATGACCCCAGGCATGAGGATCCCCTGCAGGCATGGGCATTTTGGCTCCAGGATTTCTATAGACCACCCCTGTTTATCCTCTCTGACCTTGTTCTTCATCTAGCCTGATTTCCAACCTTGACATAGGACTCCATCAATGTATGTGCCTCCGATGAGTGAAGGGACCTGTTCTTTTTCTTTCCTCTACCCTGCCAGGTGAGACTTCACTCTCCTGCAGTCTTCTTCATTGCAGTTAGAGGCAGCTCCCTCTTGGTTGATGCTCAGGCCAAGCACCTTGGGGCTCTCTCTCATAGCCGCATCCAATCTGTCAGCAATTCCTCCTGGCTTCACCTTGAGAATACATCCAGAACCCGCCTGCCTTTCATCCTCCTCTGTGGTTATCTCCTGGTCCAACCCACCATCGCGAATCCCTGGATTGTTGCAACAGCCTCCTAAAGGGTCTGCCTGCTTCCACCCCCACTCCCTAAAGGCAGCATGAGCCTTTTAAAAAATGGTGTATCCTGGCCGGGCGTGGTAGCTCATGCCTGTAATCCCAGCACTCTGGGAGGCCCAGGTGGAGGGATCGTTTGAAGGCAGGAATTCGAGACCAGCCTGACCAACATGGTGAAATGCTGTCTCTACTAAAAATACAAAAATTAGCCTGGCATGATTGCACATGCCTGTAATCCCAGCTATTCGGGAGGCTGAGACACAAAAATCACTTGAACCCAGGAGGCAGAGGTTGCAGTGAACTGAGATCATGCTACTGCACTCCAGCTTGGGTGACAGAGCTAGGCTCTGTCTAAAAAAAAAAAAAAAAAGATGTATTCTCTCTCTCGTCTGCTCATGACCCTGAGAGTTCCTCTTCTATTCACAGTGGAATCTGCAGTTCCTAAACTGACCTGCAAGGCTGTATGTGCATCATCTGATTTCTGACATCACCTCCTAACACACCCACCTCACGAGACCCTCTGTCATTTTCTACTTTTTGCATTGATTATTGTCCTACGTGACACTTATAGCCTTCTGGCATATTATATATTTAGGTGTTTCTAATTGTCCCTTTCCCCCAAAAAGCTCCATGAGAGCAGGGACTTTATTATCTGCTTTATCCCAGGGCTGAGAATAGAGCTTGGCATATGGTAGATACTCCAAAAGTATGTAATAGTGGCCTTGATCTGAGAGGCTGGACAGCAGAGTGGTTACAAGGTGAGGCTCTGCAGCAGATCTGGGGTTCTAATCATGGCTCCACTGGTTAATACCTGATAATCTTGAACAAGTTACTTATGCTCTCTGTGCCTCAGTTTCTTCACCTGTAGAAGGCATATGAGTTGTTGGAAGGATTAAATGAGTGGCTACTTGTGGAACATTTATACCAATGTCCAGCACATCCTTACTGTGGTCTGTAAAAGTTCCCACAGGCTCATGCCTGTAATCCCAGCACTCTGGGAGGCCGAGGCAGGTGGATCACCTGAGGTTGGGAGTTCGAGATCAGCCTGACCAACATGGTGAAATCCCATCTCTACTAAAAATACAAAATTAGCCAGGTGTGGTGGCGCATGCCTGTAATCCCAGCTACTCGGGAGGCTAAGACAGGAGAATCACTTGAATCCAGGAGGCGGAGGTTGCAGTGAGCCGAGATCATGCTATTGCACTCCAGCCTGGGCAACAAGAGCAAAATTCCATCTCAAAAAAAAAAAAAAAAAAAAAAAAAAAAAAAAATCCCACTTACCAGAAGGTTGTTAATTGCTTTAACGTGTGCTTACATGTTGAGGATGCCTGCGTTTCCAGCTAGACTGTAAGTCTCATGAAAGTAATCCTCAGCCAGGTGCAGTGGCTCATGCCTGTAATCTCAGCACTTTGGGAGGCCGAGGCGGGTGGATCACGAGGTCAGGAGTTCAAGACCAGCCTGACCAAAATGGTGAAACCCCATCTCTACTAAAAACACAAAAATTAGCAGGGCATAGTGGCAGGCACCTGTAATCCCAGCTACTCCAGAGGCTGAGGCAGGAGACTCGCTTGAACCTGGGGAGTGGCGGAGGTTGCGCTTGCAGTGAGCCAAGATTGTGCCATTGCACTCCAGCCTGGCAACAGAGTGAGAACCAGTCTAAAAAAAAAAGGCAATGCAATGCTCTTCTCTATGTTGTCTACCACCATATAGCCCTTAGGCCTGGCATAGTGCTAGTGATACAGCAGATACTGAACAAATATGTAGTGACTGGATGTTGAAGGCATTTATAAGTCTGGGTTCAATTATTTTAAAATTCTTCTGCATCACAAAATGCTCTTTTTGGGAACAGTTGGGAAGGAATTCAAATAACCTTCTCAATGAGACGGTGGAAGATTGTTGAGAGCAGTGATTTTAGAGAGCGTTGCCCTTTACATGGGAACTCTGCATCCTTTCGTCTAAGTCGCTGGTCACACTTGAAATCAGTCAATACCACTTGAAGCTCACTGTCACCTCTTTCTCTACTCTGGCCCCAGCAGTCATTTCTCTAGGCTCAGGCAACAGTTAATTTAAGGTAGAAATTAAATGGAACCAAATTGCTCTTTAAATACCATAAACCATTTAACAGAATGACTTTCGTCTGCTGAGCAGAATTAATCCCTAAAGCTGGAAAAATGCTCCAAGTGTATATATGTGTGCTTGTGTGTATTTTTTCCCTTCTGAAAATAAATGGGAAATTTTTAACTTTTTATTATGAAAACTTTGCAGCACACTCAGTAGTGGAGAGAAGTATCTAATGAACTCTTGTGCACCCAACACAACTCCAACAATCATAAAAATGTTGCCAAGCTTGTTTCATCAAAACCTCCGACTTTCTTTCTTTCTGTTTTTTTTTTTTTTTTTTTTTCTGGCTGGAGTTTGCCAAAGTAAATCCCAGATATCATATTATTCTACTGCAGACATAAAGGAGAAAGCCTTTTTTTTTTTTCTCTACAGTGCTGCATTGCCATTATCACACCCAGAAGAACAACAATCATTCTCCAATAGCTTTCAATACTCAGTCCACACTGAATTCTCTGAAATGGGAAATGATGAAGGATGGGCCACTGATCTTACTGAAATAAAACTTGACACTCTCTGACATCCGTCTCCTTGTTGAACACATCCTCTTTTCATCTCTCTGGTGTCTGGTTTCTATCTCTTGGCACTGTTCACTTCTCCCACTACAAAGACTTTCCCTTGGCATCACCTCTACCCTCCGCTTGAAAGAGCCTATTGATTTTTTGGAAGATTTGGAGAAGAGGCCTGGCACAGATTTACATAGGTTTTCTCCTAAGGGAAGACCAGGTCTTCCAACTTGCCTTCAAAGATGCAGAGGATTTTGCAAGGATGCCTGTGGCCCAGCGAGGGAGAAACTAATACCTATCTTGCTAGCCAGAAGTGCAAGATCAAAAGTCAGTCATTCTAGCAGCAGATGGTGTTGTCAGGGCACCTTGAGATACCATTTGTGTCAATCTGTTTAGGTCTGTCTGCCTGACTCTGTAATTCATCCATCTGTTGCGCTGTTTGTCTATCTACCACTAATCTATTCAAGCATGTGCCTATCTAGCTAGTGATGATTCTCTTAAATCTATTCAAGTGATTGCTCTAAGCTGCTCATTGGTACAAGTAATTCATCCCATTACCAATAATTACTCAAAGCCCATTGGTTTTCGCCCTATCTACTCATGCAGAATCTCAGTCTCCTGAAAATTCAGGTCATCTTCAAACACACTCTATATTTTACTTACTTGATTTTTTGCCTGTCATTCTCTCTGGATTGTAAACTCCATGAGGGCAGGCCTTTTGGTCTGTTTTCTCACTGTTGTATCCCAGAGCCCACTTCCAGGCCTGGCATATAGTAGGTGTTCAATACATATTTAATAGGTAAATGAATGAATGAATGAATAATTATCATCCCCATTTTACAGATGAGCAATAGGAGCTCAGGGAGGTGAAAGAACTTGCCCAAGGTCATGTCTAGAAAGGAGAAAAGCTGGCCTTTGAACACAGGGCTGTCCAATTTGTAGGTGTCATGCTCCTCCTAACAGATCGCCATGTTGCTTCCAGCAAATTAAATATTCCATGGCAAGAGTTATATTCTGGTTGCATTCTACTGTCTCTTCTGGAAGTTCCTGTTATTGTCAAACCTGAAATTCTCTATGTTGTTTTTCATTCTAGTCACATAGAAGACATGATTTAGAAAAATTTGAATTTGTGATATACCTTTTCTCTTCGATTTGGGTACTATAAGTCTTAGAAGCAAGAAAGTTGATTTGGATGTAATGTGAACATGGGAAAAATGCGATGAAAATTATCTGGGGGCTTCCTTTATAGGCAAAAGATGTTGGGATATATGTTTTGGGGATGTAATGGTTCATCTGACAAAAAGTCTGTCTCATTTGTTCATTTTAGCAGATATTTCTTGAGCATCTGCTGTATTTCAGGCACTCTGCTGGGTGCTAAGAATGTAACAATGAATGAGACACAGAGGCTAATCTCAGTTGTTGCAAGATGACCTCCAGCAAAATATTGGGCCACCATGAGCATATGTATATAAACTATATTTAGTTAAAATCTTTTACATACTTCACTCATCTTTTAAAACAATTATTTAACTAATTATTATTATTTAAATTTAACGTAATTATTTAACTACTTATATGACAGCTTGTTTTAAAATCATTCAACTAATCATTTGTGCTTATTTATTAAATTTTTCTAATTTTAAAAGAAATAGTAATCTTACGCTGGATTACTTGTTGAGAATGTTGAGAAAAATGTCAGATTATTAAATTTTTAATAATTGAATTCAATTTTTAGTAATGCCCAGGCGCAGTGGTTCATGCCTGTAATCCCAGCACTTTGGAAGGCCGAGGCAGCCGGGTCACGAGGTCAGGAGTTCGAGACCAGTCTGGCCAATATGGTGAACCCCTGTCTCTACTAAAAATACAAAAATGAGCTGGGCATGGTGGCGGGTGCCACCACCTCCAGCTCCTTTGGAGGCTGAGGTGGGAGAATCGTTTGAACCCGGGAGGCAGAGGTTGCAGCAAGCTGAGATCACGGCATTGCACTCCAGCCTGGGCCACAGGAAGAGACTCTGTCTCAAAAAAAAAAAAAAAAAAATTACTTTTTGAGGCATATGTAATTCACATTTGTTGAAAATAGGAGAAACCTTGGCAATTTCGTATGCTTCAACTTAATCATGTTATCTGACTGTAAACTAACATATTGGACCATCTTGTTTAGTTCTAGGGCTCATCTACTGCAAGTAATATCATATTCTAGCATTGGGGCTATTGTGAAGTATATGCTTAAAACTTGATCATTATGGTAGGGTTGACTTTGGGAGGTTATGTGAAGAAGTCATATAACCTCATAAAGAGTCAGAAAGGTGACGTGAAAAATCACCTTAGGAAGACTGAATATGTATCAACCCTGTAAAATGTTAATGTAACCTGATTTAATATATTAGCAGCCTCAAATAAGGAAAGTGTCAATCAAAAAGAGACAGGCAGGAGATTGTGCAGCCATGGAGATGAGAGAAAGGAGAGGGACCATTAGGATACTCAGGTTAGTACTGTCCATCTAGAAAGAAATTTCGACCAAGAGAATTTTTCTGTATCTTTGAGGTATAATTTACATATGATAAAACCTTCAGTGTTAAATTAAATGAATTTTGGCAATTATGTACAACCATGAAATCCAAAATATAGTATATTTTCTTCACCTCAGAAAATTCCAAGCCCTTTCTAATCAAAACCAACCCCCTTCCAGGCAACCACTTTCTGATATTTTTCACTTTGAATAATGTAGCCTATTCTAGAACTTGGTGCAAGTGGAATCATCTGTATATATCCCTTTCTGTAAGGCTTCTCTTGCTAAATATAATTTTTTGAGATTCATCCATGTTTTGGGGCATATCAGTAGCTTTAAAAAATATTGCTGAGTAGTATTTTATTGTATGAATATACTACAATTTGTTTATCCATTCTCCTGCTTAGGATTGACCAGCATATACCTTTTACTGTGATTAAAGCATATATATAACATAAAAGTTACCATTTTAACCACTTTTAAGTGTGTGTCATTTTCACTGGCATTAAGCACATTTATAATTTGTGCACCTATCACCTATCCAGAACTTTTGATAATTCCAAACAGAAGCTCTGTAGTTATAAAATGGTAATTCCCCATTCTTTCCCCAGCCCCTACGCCCCTGGTAACCCCCATACAACTTTATGTCCCTATGAATTTGACAATTCTAGGCACCTCATATAAATGAAATCATACAGTATTTGTCTTTCAAAGGCTGGGTTATTTCAGTTAGCATAATATTCTCAAAGTTCATCTGTGTTGTAGCATGTGTCAGAATTTCATTCTTTCTTAGCGCTGAATAATATTCCATTATATGTATATACCATATTTTATTTATTTGTTCATTTAACGATAGACACTTGCACTGTTTTTTGCCTTTTGGCTACTGTGAATGCTGCTGCTATGAACAACGGTACACAAATACCTGTTTGAGTCCCTGCTTTCAATTCTCTTGGGTATATACCCAGAAATTGAATTGTTGAATCATGTGGTAATTCTATGTTTAATTTTTTGAGGAGCTGCCATACTGTTTTCTGTAGTGGCCGCACCTTTTACATCCTCACTAGCAATGCACAAATGTTCCAATTTCTCCGTGTCTTTGCCAACACTTGTTATTTTCAGGTTTTAATTTTTTTAAATAAGTTATCCTAATGGATGTGAAGTGGTATCTCATTGTGGGTTTGATTTGCATTTTCCTCACACCACGTCGAGGCACAAGCTGGCAAAACCCCAGCACATCAACTAGGAGGAGGACCAGGGTGAGGAGCAGCCAGAGAAGCTGACCCTAGCATTTGCAGATGTGACCCCAGTGGCTCTGGTGGCCTGGGAGCCAGGGCTGCTGTAACAAACAACCACAAACGCGATGGCTTAAAACAACAGAAATGTATTCTCTCATCGTTCTGGAGGCCAGACATCCAAACTTTAGGTGCTCCAGCGAACCGCCCAGGGAATCACGATGATAAAGTGGCTTCATTGGGAGGAAACACACAAATGTGAGAAATGTTGTGCAGAGTTCTTTAGCATCTTTGAGTTCTTAGAACATAAGAAAAATTGCACTGAAAATCCACCAGTTGTGTTGTCATCATGAATGACAGCGAGGGGCCAGTGCCTTCAGGAGACTTCTCTGGAGCTGTGCTGAGCCACCAGCCACTTTGTTCAAACAGTAAGGATGGTCACAGGGAGAACGGTGGCCGCTTAGGGAACATGAAGAAGGAGCTGGGTGTGGAGTTTGTGGTGTACCTAAAAACCAGAGGTGGCCTGCCACCCACACTCCAGGAGATAAGCTATTTACTCAAAGGCAAAGTAGCCAACACTATGTGAGCCTGCAGGCACTACAGGGCACCAAAGTGGTAATAAATCAGTGGAGCTAAGATGCACTGCCAGCCTCTGTGCCCAGGATCAACAGCATCCCGTGGGTCCTTGAGAAGATCCTGTGCCGCAGCAGCTATGGTAGATTCAGCTCACCAATCAGATCCACATCCAGGTGGATAAGTGGGCCTTAGCACGCCTTGCACTCAGGTGGGGAAGGGGCCAACACCCTGAAGACCTTGTGCAGTCACCTGTCCCAGCAGGTTCCTGCAGCTGTGGTTTTGCTCAGCCTGAAAGCTGGAAGCCAAGGTCTGTCTCTGGACACCTTGAAACAAGCCATACTAACTCACACCAACATCCTTTTCACCACCAGTTCTCCATCCTCAGGGCTGATGCCCTTTGCTGTGAAGCTGGATGGGACCAGGGTGCTTCAAATGTAATGTTCCCCCTCTTGAGTGCTTTGCTTCCTAAGGCCCCGGGCTTGGTGCACTTCCAAAGTCCTTTCTCCACTGGGGCACTAGACCCATCCAAGAAAGGGAAGGGGAAGCCACTGAACCTCAGTGGATGTCAAACCCGAAGATGAGGTGATCCTCTACAAGGACAAGTGTAAGTATTGTAGCAAGGTTTTTTGAGACTGATAACTCCTTGCAGATCCACCTCCATTTTCACATGGGAAGAGAGACCCTTTGTGTGCTCTTTCTGTGATAACTGCTTCACCACCAAGGGCAACCTCAAGATGCACGTTCACCAACATCCTCAGGTGAAGGCAAACCCTCAGCTGTTTGCTGAGCTCTAGGTCAAAATGGTGGTAGGGATCACATCCCCTATGCATTCTTTGTACATCAGTAGATGAACTGAGTCTCTCTTTAGACACAAAACCTGTTCTTGTAATCCCCTCTGTAGGGCTACTTCGAAAGCTCTCTTTGGGGCCTAACCCCAAGGACCTCACAGGTGACCCATTGCCCAGTGACCTGTAGCCCACGCTTCCTGGCATGGGGCCAAACCATAATTCCTCAAGGGTTGGTGGCTTCCAAGAAGGTGGGACCCCTGAACCAGGATCAGAGACTCTGAAATTGCAGCAGCTGGTGGAGCATATCGACATGACCACCACGGACCTCAACAAATGCCTCATTTGCCACCAAGTATTAAGCTGCTAAAGTTCCCTCTAAATGCTTTGCTGCATCCGTACTCCAGAGACACCGTTCCAGTGTAAGATCTGCTAAAGCTCCCTCTAAATGCATTGCTGCATCCGCACTCTGGAGACACCATTCCAATGTAAGATCTGTGGCTGAACTTTTTCTACCAAAAGCATCCCTTAAGATACATTGGGATTCACCAACCCAACACATCTATAAAGGCACATCATCTGTGCCTTTTCTATCAGAAGAAGTTCACCAGTGCTGTGTTGTTGTATCAGCATATTCAGATGGACATGGACAGTCAGACTCCCAACCTTCCCCTGCCAGAGAATTCCTGTGACTTTATGGGTCCTGAGCCAATGACGGTGGAGGAGAATGGCAGCACCAGTGCCATGTGCCATAATGATGTTTTTGAAAGCACCAGTGTAGATGAAGTCAGCTCCCAGGAGGCCTCTAGTAGCTCCTCAAAGGTCCCTGTGCCTCCTCCCAGCATGCAGTAGGCATCACCTATACTAGGGTTCACCACGATGTCTTCTTCAGATGCCCTGGGAAACGTGGGTCCTGCCCCTTTTGGCCTGCAGCACCAGAGCAGCAGAGAAAACAGTTCCATGAAGAGAAACAGTTTGACCAACGACTGGTCCTCACCGATGGGAGCCCGGGAGTATCAGAGCTGAAGTCCAGACATCATGGAAATCACAGCCTTCCAGGTACTCTCCCCAGCCAATGGCCAAGTAGGAAGGATCAGTCAGTCTCCTGATGCCAGAGACAAAGCAGAAAGCTCTGAAAACAGCCCGATTAAGACAGAAGGTTGGAGCCATCTCCCTTCAATGTTTATCCGAGCTCAGCCAATCTATGTCAAAGTTGAAGTCCCTGGCACATTTGTTGAACCCTCCACATTGTCCCTGGGGATGACCCCTTTGTCAGCGGCCTAACCATGCCAACAGGCCAAGCAACACAGCTGCACACGGTGTGGGAAGAACTTCTTACCCATTAGCCTTCTTCAGGTTCACGAGCAGACTCACACTGGAGAGAAACCTTTTGCATGCAACATTTGTGGGTGAGCTTTTACCACCAAATGCAACTGGAAGGTCCACTATATGACTCAGCACGCCATGGTAGGAAGCTGGCTATTAAGAACACCATAACTCTGTTAGGTACAGATGGAAAGAGTCTCAAATATTTCCCAGGGAAATCCTGTCCACTTCGGTGAACTTGGGCCCTGTTGTGTGGAACCAGGACACCAGCACACTCAATGGTGGTATAGCCATGAAGACCAATGAGATCTCTGATCCAGAGTGGCGGTGTTCCTACCCTCCTGGTTTCCTTGGGAATCAACTTCAATATAAATAACGCCACTGTCTCCAACGTGGATGGCTTCCATTGGGGTATCAGTGCAGATATGGCAAAAACAGGTGCTTCTGGGAGCATTCCCAAACACCAGTTTCCTCACTTCCTGGAAGAAGACGAGATTGTGGTCAGCCAAACTCAAGGAGAACTTGCGTGGAAAGAGAAATGCAAGCAGATTGAAATCTCTAGAATCTGCTCTTTTTAATAAGAACTCATCTCCTAGCCGGATGCAGTGGCTCGAGCCTATAATTGCAGCACTTTGGGAGACCGAGGCAGGCAGATCACGAGGTCAAGAGATCAAGACCATCCTAGCCAACATGGTGAAATGCTGTCTCTACTAAAAATACAAAAATTAGCTGGGTGTGGTGGCGAGTGCCTGTAATACCAGCTACTCGGGAGGCTGAGGCAGGAGAATCATTTGAACCCGGGAGATAGATGATGCAGTGAGCCGAGATCATGCCACTGCACTCTGCCCTGGTGATAGAGCCAGACTCTGTCTTAAAAAAAAAAAAAAAAGAACTCATCTCCTCCTGTTTTCTTTTTCTTACTGGTATGCAAATGATGTTTATAAGGGTTATGACCACAATCTCAGGCAAGTTCTACAATCATGATTGTTGCTATGCTGCTTTGCAAAAAGTGAACAACAACAAAAAAAATCACACCCAAACAAGTACAGACTAAAATTCTTTTTTAAATTTTGGAAAGAAGTGGGTCTTGCAAAGTAGCTTTGTTACTTGTGACAAACTGTATACATAGAATCTTTGTACAACCTAGAGTGACTTTTTCCAAAGACTGTTATCTATTTCAAGGTAGAACCATTGGACCTTACTGAACCACAGTGGAAAAGACAACTAACTACTTAGCCTGTTGAAAAGAGAGGTACTGGATACTCCATAGTAACTGATGTGGGTAAAAGGACAAGGCCCTTTATCTATTTAGGTACCTGTTTTATATGTCCGCAACCCTGTCTCCATCTTTTTGTTTGTTTGTTTGTTTGAATGTACTTAAAAAACAACAGAGAAACCTAAGGCTGTGGAATTATAAAATTGCTTCAGCCTTAGTACCTTAAGTGGGATGCCCTCATATCTACTTATATTAGTCCTTAGGGAGTCAATGTCTGTGTTGCTGCTTATTTAGATACAGCTCAGTTGGCCTCAGAGTGCCCGTGTCCTGTCTGCATCTCTCAGATGCCTTTGTCTTCCTGAACTCCAGAAGAGGTGGGCACTTGAGCGGGGGAAGCTCAGCTGACTTAATTTAGCTTGCCAGTGGCTACTCTATTGGAGAACTAGGTTTTCATTCTTAAGAAGAAACTTATGGAAGGGCATTTTCTATTACAAACTCACATACTAATTTTTTTGTTTAATTTCCTTAGTGTGACTTACGCCAAGTAATTATGAAGATTTTTTTCCTTGAATATTTCATGAAGGCTACAAAGTTGGGACAGGCAAGTCCTAGGTGTGAAAGCTTTAATTTATCTACCTCATTTATTTTTCTTTTTTTTTTTTTGTAGCCATAGTGTTTGTTTTCCTATTTTAAGACCACTGAAGAATTCCCAGGCCCTGTCATAAACCTAAAAGTTGATGTTTTGGTGGGAAAAATTGGACGTTCAAGATGTTTTTGCGACTCCATTTTTTGTAATATTTTGTACATGTAACAATATTGAGCGAATGAAACATTGCTGTAGACTGGATGTGGTGGCTCACATATGTAATCCCAGTGCTTTGGGAGACCGAAGCGGGAGGATCACTTGAGCCCAGGAGTTCAAGACCAGCCTGGGCAGCATGATGAGACCTTGTTTCTACAAATAATAAAAAATCAGGTGGGGGTGATGTGCGTCTATGGCCCCAGCGACTCAGGAGGCTGAAGTGGAAGGATCACTAGAGCCTGGGAAGTCGAGGCTGCAGTGAGCCATGATTGCACCACTGCACTCCAGCCTGGGCAGCAGAGTGAGACTCTGTCTCCATAAAACAAAACAAAACAAAGCAAAACAAAACAAAGCAAAGTAAAGCAAAGCAACATTGCTCTAATGATTTAATGAGAAGAAGAATGATAAATTCTAACCCCTGGGAAGGAAGTCTATCCCCTTTCTGTGGAAGGCCCTGATTGAAATGTGGATCCAAGACTGTTGGCCAAAATCTTGTCTGTCAGTTATTGCACCTGACTTGAGGATTCCTCACCACATATTCCTTTTTTTTTTTTTTTTGCCAAGTTGTACTTTCCTTCTGGAATTGTAAACGAGCACAGTGATAGTACCTATTTATGCTGCGAAGTGGATACTGTTACAGAGAACACAGCAGGGTTTTCTCACTATTGAGCTAATAATGCCCTTGTGAATATATGATCTACAGAGAAACTCCTATAGTTGTACCTGCTGATACTGTCTGTCTGTTGGAAAATAAATTTTGAATGTTTATTCCCTCCCCCGAAAAATATTTCTAGGATTTTTGTAAGGATTGCATTGAATGTGTAGATTGCTTTGGGTAGTATTGTCACCTTAGCAATATTTAACTCTTCCAATCCATGAACATAGGATTTCTTTGCACTTATTTATGTCTTTTTAAATTTCTTTTAGCAGTGTTTTGTAATTTTCAGCATAGAAGTCTCTCTATTCTTTGGTTAAGTTTATTCCTAAACATTTATTCTTTTTTTGATGCTATTTTAAGTGGAATTGCTTTCTTAATTTCATTTTTAGATTGTTCATTGCTAGTGTATAGAGATGCAAACTGATTTTCGTGTTTGATTGGATATCTCACAACTCTGCCGAATTTATTTATTAGCTTCAATTTTTGTGTGTGGAATATTTAGGGTTTTCTACATATGAGATCATGTTATATGTGAACAGTTACTTCTTCTTTTCCAATTTGGATGCCTTTTATTTTGCTTTCCTAATTGCTCTGGCGAGAACTTCCAATACTATGTTGAATAAAAATGGTGAAATCTGGCATCCTTGTCTGTTTCTAACCTTAGGGGAAAAGCTTTCAGTCTTTCACTATTAAGTGTACTGTTGCCCATTGGTTTTTTATATATGACCTTTATCACATTGAAGTGACCAGTGGATTTTGTATTGGCAAGACCATCACTAATATGGAGTTGGATTCAGAAATTTACAGCCAATGCTGTTTGAGTATTTTGTTTCCATTGGCACAATAAATGTTCCTGAAGGTTGGAACATGTTTACTGATGATATGTGAGATGATTTTATGAGGCACAATAAAACAGTATCAAAAAACATTCGGTCTCATTTTCCCATTAGCAGAATTTAATTTCTCACATGAAATTCTTTTTTTAACCTGTCTGATTATATCATTGAGAAGTCTCAGTCTGATGATTCTACATCTTTAACACTTCTCTAACACTAGGTAACTTTTCACAACGAGAGAGTAAATTTCAGTTGTAGTACCTTTAGCAAACCACAGTATCTCATTAGATTTTGATGGTGTTGTCTTATTTTGTTTGCATTTATTTTTCCTTTTATTTCTGACAAATGATGTAGGTTTTTCACTTATTTATAGCTGCAAAATAATTATAGAGTAGAAATGTAAAGCTTTATTTTAAAAATTCAGTATTTTAAATATTTAAGTAATATCCAGGAGAGCTGGCCTTTATAAAGCTATGCAAATGCATCCATTTGACTAAGGGGTAAGTTGCTAATACCAGGAATGAGATATAAACAACTTACTTTCTCATCAAATGAATGGCGCTTTGCATGGGGAATACAGATATGCAAGGTTCAATTAAATCGATGTGAAATTTGATGATGCCCTACTTTCCCTAAACCCAGGGAGGAAGAAAGAGGAAGGTCCTGGAGTAAAAATCTATGATTTTTTGACCTTCAGACCAACAGTTCCTACAACCCCTAAGGAAACTTGTGTTACGCGTATCCAGGGTTGAAGGTCAGCATTTCTATCAGCGTGCCTCAACACAGCAATAGCAGTGACGTGGACTAAGTGGGCATCTTATTATGTCCGGCTAACCTGGAGTGTTGGCCACATCTGAGCATAACCCAAACTTTAGTGGTGGCCGGGGTTTCCAGAGAGAGGCTTCCCAGGCACATAAAAACACTGATCCTTAAAATTTTAGCATTCTGAAATGCAAGCGCATTCTCACATTTTAACAAATAATTTGTATCTCCTCTTAATTGCCATATGATTTTTTAAAAGTTGCAAAGACAGTTTTACATTTAAGGGAGACCTACCGGCTTCAACTCTATTAGGAAGTATCTGGTGACAAAGGAAAAAAAAAAACTTCTCCATATAAAGATGTATTTGTTTGGGGGATTTAAACCCCTCCCCACAAAGGGCTGGTCCAGGAGCCCCTTAATGAGATAGTAAATAACAGTAACAGTGAATACAGCAAACAGTCATGTAGGTGGCACCTGAATGACCAAAGTTTAAAAAATACGAAGCAGGACCATCTGTTACTACGGGATGAATGCATCAGTCCATCTTATCTTGATGCTGCTGAACATTTGATGCATCTAACTCCTCTAGCTCGGAGTATCTAATCATCAGATGACCTTTGAATATTACTTGGCTGTTGACAGGGAGAGAAAATACTGGTCACATGGAGTTAGAGAAATCCAATCTGTGTGATAATGATTTTGCATTGAAAACAATTCAATTAACTTTTTGGTTTTAAACATTAATCTTGAGAACTTGGGTAATGTGAATCTGCAACTGAAAACGGATCCATTGTGAGTGTGCTGGCAAAATTGAGGATTCAGTTTGCAGAGCTGAGGCTTGTATGTGGGACTACAGAACAAGCACCCAGGTAATTAATGGCTTTACCCAGACCTTCATGAGCACTGGCTGGGAGTGAGACGTATCCAGACGGGGGAATCTCTGAGGGACCAGCTGGATCCTGGTCCAATGTAGAAAGCCATTTATGCCATTCAATGCATTTTTATTTGTTTGTTTTTGTTTTTGAGACATAGCCTTGCTCTGTGGTCCAGGCAAGAGTGCAGTGGCACGATCTCGGCTCAGTGCAACCTCTACCTCTTGGGTTCAAGCCATTCTCTTGCTTCAGCCTCTCAGGTAGCTGGGATTACAGGCTTGCACCACCATGCCCAGCTATTTTTTTGTGTTTTGGTAGAGATGGGGTTTCACCATGTTAGTCAGGCTGGTCTCAAACTCCTGGCCTCAAGCAATCTGCCTGCCCCGGCCTCCTAAAATGCTGGGATTACAGGCACGATCCACTGTGCCCGGTCCATTCAATCCATTTTTCAAGTAGCTGCTAATGTCTCCTAATCCTGCCTCCCCAAAATAACAAATAATAAACTCACTATACAAAATTCTGGGCTAGGCGTGGTGGCTCAGGCCTGTAATCCCAGCACTTTGAGAGGACAAGACGGGTGGATCACCTGAGGTCAGGAGTTCGATACCAGCCTGGCTAACATGGTGAAACTCTGTCTCTACTAAAAATACAAAAAAAATTAGCCATGCCTGGTGGCACACACTTGTAATCCCAGCTACTCAGGAGGCTGAGGCAGGATAATTGCTGGAACCTGGGAGGCAGAGGTTGCAGTGAACCAAGATTGCGCCACTACACTCCAGCCTGGGTGACAGTGAGACTCTGTCTCAAAAAAAAAAAAAAAAAAATATTCTGATGTATTTAATGGTTCAGGATAGTTACGTGATTTGGAGAGGCTAAGACAGAGTGATCAATTCCACTTGGGTGGAAATTTATCTGGTTTTCTTCAATTCTAGGTACATTTCTCTATTTACCGTATTGGTGGGGTTACAAGTGAACAACCTTCAAGAATTTTCCCCTTCCCTTTCCTCCCCTCTTCTGTCCTCCCCTCCCCATCTTTCGTCTCCTCTCTCTTCCCTTTCTTGCCTTCTCTCTCCTACCTTTCCTTCCCTCCTCTTTCTTCCATCCTTTCCTTTCTTCTTCTCTCTATCTTTTCTTTCCCTCCACAAATGAATATCTGCTTTGTATTAGATCCTGTGCTAGTGGCAAGGGATAAACAATGCAGATAGCCACTAATTTCTTAGACCGTACAACCCAGTGAGGGGCGAGGAGGGAGATACAGATGAGTAGTTGTACTGATTATTGCTGATGTTTATTGAGCAAGTTCTGGGTGCCAGGTACTATTCCAAGAGTTTTACATGTTTTGATTCATCTAGCCCTTACAACACCCCATGAGAAAGGTACTAGTTTTATTTTGTTTACAAAGAAACTGAAGCACAGAGAGGTTAAGTAACTTACCTGAGGTCACACAGCTAGGAAATAGATGCTCTTGGACCGGAACTCTAGCAGTCTGGTTCTTGAATCCACACTCCTAAACCCTAACCATATACAGTATGAAAAGGACCAGAAGAGGAGAAATGCAAGGTTTTGTGGGATCTTGGAAGACAAGCACTTTTGTGGGTGCCTTTTGGGGTGATGTGGTGCTATTGAGGATGATGACAACATGATTGGAGGAAAGAGTGCCAGAAGTTACAGGCAAAAGAAACAAGAACTTACTGGACAAGAGAAAACCTTGTAGGATGGAGGCTTCCAAGTCCTCAGAAGATTAAGTGCTTACTCAGCTACTGATAATACTCCCTGAAAGGAGAGAGGATCCCATCTGATCCTCAGAGAAGCTTCCTGTGGCTATCATCATGGGCATCCTGGCCCCTCCTGATGGTTTGAGAGATGCTGCCCCTTTGTTTGACTTTCTACCAAAGGCAAGTACCAGCTGACACCCAGCACATTCTTGTGTGTTTACATAGGGCAAGGTGAATCGAAGGACAGTTTCCCTGGAGCGATCCCCACTCCTGCACCCCAGCAGAACCAAACCTCATGCTGTGTGAGGAACCTTCCTGCAACCTCTAATGCAACCTTCCTGCCTGGTGGGGAGGTAGGAGGAGGTGTCTAGAGGACGTGATCTCTGAAGGGTGATGTATTAATCCGTTCTCACGCTGCTATAAAGATATTACCCAAGACTGGGTAACTTATAAACAAAGGAGGTTTAATTGACTCACAGTTCCACATGGTTGGAGAAGCCTCAGGAAATTTACAATCATGGTGGAAGGGGAAGCAGGCACCTTCTTCACAAGCCAGCAGGAGAGAGTGTGAGCATGTAGGAAAAAAACTACTGTTTATGAAACCAACAGATCTCATGAGAATTCACTCACTATCCCAAGAACAGCATGGGGAAAACCACCCCCATAATCCAATCACTTCCGTTCCTCAACACGTGGAGATTGCAGGTCCCTCCCTTGACACATGGGGATTAAAATTTGAGATGAGATTTGGGTGTGGACACAGTGAAACCATATCAGGTGAGTAGGAGTTTATATGTGACAGCAGTGGCAGGGAAGGGAAGAGAAAGTGGGGACCATCCGGACTACTGCAAGTCGTTGAGCAGGGATGACGGTGAAATGAAGCTGAGAAGCAAGATGTGAAGCTTGAGGGATAGTCGGAGGCCAGGTGTGCAGGGCCTTGCAAGCATGACCCTGAGTTTGGCCTCTCTCCTAGGAGCAGTAGACCATTCTGAACACTCTTAGAAAGACCATACATGATTATTGTGACTCACAGTATTAAGCATTTCTTATATATCATGGACTGTACTAATGATATGCAATAGTTCACTTATTCTCCACAACAGCTAGTGGTATGGGTTCTATTATTTACCCCATTTTATAGATGAAGAAATTGAGGAATTGAGAAATTAAGAAACTTGCTCAAGGCCACTCATCTAGCAAGTGGTGAAGCTCTGTTTGAACCTGGAGGTTCTGAATCCAGGGTCTGCACATTTACGCCTTATACGACGTGTCCAAATTGGTCAGGGTCCACCAGACTATCGGCAGTTAGAAGGCCCTCTCTTCCAATGAGCAGTTTTCTGCATGTTTGCCCAGGTCTCCCTTGTCTTCATCTTGAATGAACTGAGCAGCTGCAAATTCCATCCTTCACAATTCAGTTTCAGAGCGCGTATGACTGAGCCGAGATGAATTCGAGCTTAATCTTGCATGCCTAACGAAGTTGCAGAGGTATTTCAGAAATTCTCCTGCTTCTATTAGTGAGATAGTGTGTGAGGCTTATTTCCACCGACAGGCAGTTTTATCATTATTTTTTAAGCAGGGACTTGTCTCAAATAGTTCAGGCGGTGTCAAAAGGAGAGATAACAAACCTCCTAGAATAAAACGTCAGTGCAAGAAAAAAGCTAAATGTCAGTTAGTCCAGCCCCCTCAATGCACAGGAAGGACAGGAATGGTTCCTGTGGCTCCTCCTCTGTACCCTTAGCCATCTGTGGGCAGAGGGCCCCTCTGGCTAACTAGGAAGCAGTATAGCATGGGAGATTGGGTTGGAGTTTTGGTGACAGGGGGATCTGAGTTTGAATTCCACCTCTGCCAAAGTTTTGCTAGTTGTGGGACCTTAGGCAAGGGACTTTACCTTCTTGGAATTCAGAATCCCCATCTGTAAAATGGGGTAGGAGAATTGCCTTGCCGGAGGAACTGTGAAGATTAAGTGCTTACTGCAATGCCTGATACAGAGCAGGCACTCAATAAATGGTAGTGTTCTGTCCTCAAATGCAAGTGAGGAGTAGGGAGTAAAACTCTCTGACCATGGGGAGCTTATCATCTAGCAGGGAGACAGGACTGCAAACAAATTCACTAATTGCTGGAAAAGAGAAAGATACAAAGTGTTATGGGAACAGACAGAAAGGAGAGTCTGAGTCTGCTTGAGAAGTGGCAGAAAGATCTGAATAGGTAACATTTGTCTAAGGATTTGAAGGATGGGTAGGAGTTCACCATGCAGGTATCAGAAAAGATTTCCAAGTAAGGGAGGCAGGCAGACAATGATGATAACCAAAATGAGTGATAAAGAAGAAAAGCAGGAGTTGCGGACTTCTCAGCAGGTAGCTTAGCTGGTCGAGCACTGTCCACAGATCTGTTTTCTGTAGCTAGTTTAAAAACTTAAATTTGAATGTATGTTCTTTTTATTTCCTTGCAAGCTCCATCATTCTTTTAACCTTATGCCTGACCTGGTTCACACCTTTCTGTTACCTGTCCAATGTCTGAGGCATTTGAGTTTCAAACCCCTAAGAACATAGTGGTGAAAAGCACTGTCTTTGGTAAAAAGAGACCTAGATTTGAGTTCCAACTTCTAAATATATTTATGTAAAACACACGATATCATGGTAGCATTTGTACCTATCCAGTGTGCATTATGGTAAGATGGAAAAGGAAGTACCTGGCTTTAAATTTTGCACCAAAATGCTTTATGCTCTATGGCAGTTTTGGTGAATTCCAGGCTTTTAGGCTGATTTTTTGTCTCACTCCTAAATTCTCAACATGGCATGTGTGTTAGTTCAGGTCTTCTGAGAAGTAGATGCTGAGCTGGGATAAGAGGTGTATTATGGACTGAATGTTTACGTCCCTGCAACATTCATGTGTTAAAACCCTAACCTCTATCTAGGAAGTGGGGTTTTTGGGAGGTGATTAGGTCGTAAAAATGGAACCGTTATGAATGGATGGGATGAGTTGCTTTTTTTTTTTTCGAGACAGAGTCTTGCTCTGTCACCCAGGCTGGAGTACAGTGGTGTGATCTAGGCTCACTGCAAGCTCCGCCTCCTGGGTTCACACCATTCTCCTGTCTCAGCCTCCTGAGTAGCTGGGACTAAAGGTGCCTGCCACCATGCGTGGCTAATTTTTTGTATTTTTAGTAGAGACGGGGTTTCACCATGTTAGCCAGGATGGTCTCGATCTCCTGACCTGGAGATCTGCCCACCTCGGCTTCCTGTAGTGCTGGGATTACAAGTGTGAGCCACTGCACCCGGCCAGTGCTCTTTTAAAAGGGATTTCAGAGAGCTCACTCATCCTCTTTCTTTCACATAAGGGTGCAATGAAAAGTTGGCTGTCTGCAACCAGGAAGAGGCTGGAAGCTCTCAGAACTGTGAGAAATAAATGTAGGTTGTTTAAGCCCCCCAGGCTAAGGTACTCTGTGATAGCAACCTGAAATAAGATGAGATATGAAAGGTTTATTTTAGGAAATGCCTGTGAAGAATAAAGAGGAGAGAGTAAAAGTGATCAGGGAGAGACTTCAACTGTGATACAGGTCTGACACCTGTGAAAGAAGAGAGGGAAGGATGGATTGGATAAGAAGAGCCTCAGATCATAGTGCAGCTCTAGAGTCTCTACCAGACTAATGGGGACACCCAGAGCAGACACTGTCCATTAGACAAATCCTGCAGCTGCAGGAATGGCTCTGATCCAGGATGCCCTTCACCCTCCCTTCTCCCAGTCCTCAGTCGTTGGCAAGGAACAGCCCAGCAGAAGCATGACCCAGCATGAATGCAGTCATAGATAGATCTGACCAGGACATTTCCATGGTTGCTGCAGCAAGCTCAGTAAATCCTTGTTCAATATTATTAAATCATCATTGCAAGCTGTAGGCTCAATGTGCTGATGTTTCAGCACAGAAAGCATTTATCAGCACTGTTACAGCCTGAGCTGTGTCTCTCCAAAATTCATATGTTGAAGTCCTAACCTGTTTCTCAGAATGTGACTGTGTTTAAAGATGGTCTTTAAAGAGGTAATTAAGATAAAATGAGACCACTAGGGTGGTGGGCCCTAACCCTTATAAGGATGGGTGTCCTTATAAGAAGAGAACATTTGGGGACAGACATGTACAGAGGAAAGACAATGGGAAGATAGAGGGAGAAGATGGCTATTTTCAAGTCATTGAAAGAGGTCTGAGAAGAAGAACTGTGCTGTCACCTTGATCTTGGACTTGCAGCCTTCCAAACTGTAAGGAAATAAATTTATGTTGTTTAAGCTACCCAGCCCATGATTCTTTGATATGATGGCCTGAACAGATTGGATACAAACGTCTAGCTAGATCATGGTATCCACAGGAATACAGAGGTGGGCTGCTGCTCTTTAATACCAGGTTACTAATTTTACTAATAAAAAAATTCATTTATCACCCATGGACCCTTACTATATGTTTGTTTCCTAGGGTTTCCCTAACAAACTGCCACAAACTGCATAGATTAAACAATAGAAATTTGGTCGGGTGTGGTGGCTCACGCCTGTTATCCCAGCACTTTGGGAGGCCAAGGTAAGCAGATCACGAGGTCAGGAGTTTGAGAGCAGCCTGGCCAACATGGTGAAACCCCGTCTCTACTAAAAATACAAAAATTGGTCAGGCATGGTGGTGGGCACCTGTAATCCTAGCTACTCAGGAGGCTGAGGCAGGAGAATCACTTGAACCCAGGAGGCGGAGGTTGCAGTGAGCTGAGGTCATGCCACTGCACTCCAACCTAGGCAACAGAGTGAGACTGTGTCTCAACAAAAAAAGAAAAGAAAAGAAAAGAAATTTATCCTCTTGCAGTAAGGAGGCCAGAAATCTAAAACTGAGGTGTTGATGAGGTTTGTCCCCCCCGAAGGTTCTGAGGGAGAAACCATCCCAACATCTCTCGTCACTTGTGATGTGGCCAGCAGTCCTTGGTATTTCTTGGCTTGTACACACATCACCCCAATATCTGCCTCTGCTGTCACATCTCTCTTTCTTTGTGTGTTCTTTTCTGTCTCCTATAAGGACACTTTCATTGGATTTAGGGCCCACCCTAACTTAGTAGACTCTTATCTCGAGTTTTGTCCTCATTACATTTGCAAGGACCCTATTTCCAAATAAGCTTACATCCTGAGGTTCTGGGTAAACATTAATTTTTCTGTGGGGGACACTATTCAACTCTACACCATGTATTATCTCATTTAATTCCCCATCAACCCTTATATAGTAAGTAGAACTAATACAGGTGGGAAAATGTGAGGTTCAGAGAGGCTAAGTGACTTGCCCAAGTTCACCCATCTGCTATGCCATCAAGCCAGGATTTGAGTTGGGCACTTAGCTCCAGAATCTCCATGTTTAACCAGTCTTTTACATTGTTTGATGAAGGACAGAATCCAAACAGGGTCACCCTCCACTCCTGCTCAAGAAACCACTGATCTTGATTTCTATCACCTTAGCTTAGTTTTGCCTCTACTAGAAGTTCATATAAATGGAACCAGATAATATGTAGTCTTGTGTCTGGGCTTCCTTTACTCAACGTAATGTTTTTCTGTTTGTCTGGCTTTTTTTTTTTTTTTTTTTTTTTTTTTTTTTTGACAGAGTTTCGCTCTTGTTGCACAAGCTGGAGTGCAATGGCACGATCTTGGCTCACCTCAACCTCTGCCTCCCAGGTTGAAGCGATTCTCCTGCCTCAGTCTACTGAGTAGCTGGGATTGCAGGCATGCGCCACCATGCCTGGCTAATTTTGTATTTTTAGTAGAGATGGGGTTTCTCCATACTTAACATAATGTTTTTAAGTGGAGGGTAGGAGGAGGGAAGGATCAGAAAAAATAACTAATGGGTACTAGGCTTAATGCCTGAGTGATCTAATAATCTGTACAACAAATTCCCATGACACGAAGTTTACCTATGTAACAAACCCACACATGTACCCTTGAACTTAAAACACAAGTTTAAAAAAAAGATTCATCGGTATGGTTTGGCTCTGTGTCCCCACCCACATCTTACATTGAAGTTTAATAATCCCCATGTGTCATGGGAGGGACCTGGTGGGAGGTAATTAGAATCATGAGGGTAGGTTTTTCTCATGCTGTTCTTGTGATAGTAAGTCTCATGAGATCTGATGGTTTTGTAAAGGGGAGTTCCCTGCACGTGCGCTCTTGCCTGCTGCCGTGTAAAACGTGTCTTGCTTCCCCTTTGCCTTCCACCATGATTGTGCCGGCTAAGACCTGCTGGGCATCATTCCCAGGAAGTTAAGACATTCTTAATCACAGAATGCGATAGGAGGTCAGCACAAGATACGGGTCATAAAGACCTTGCTGATAAAACAGGTTGCAGTAGAGAAGCCGGCCAAAACCCACCAAGGCCAAGATGGCGACAATAGGGACCTCTGGTCATCCTCACTCCTGTATTCCCACCAGCTCCATGACAGTTTACAAATGCCATCACAATGTCAGGAAGTTACCCTACAAGGTCTAAAAAGGGGAGGCATGAATAAGCCGCCCCTTGTTTAACATGTGATCGATAAATAACCATAAAAATGGACAACCTACAGCCCTCAAGGGTGCTCTGCCTATGGAGATCCAAGAACCCTCTCTTGGGATCTGGATCAGGACCCTTTTCTGGTAACAATAGCTTACTGCAGCCTCTGCCTCCCAGGATCCTCCCACTGTCAGAGGCATTAGAAATAGAACAACTCCATCTTAAATAGGAGCTGGGTAAAATGAGGCTGAAACCTACTGGGCTGCATTCCCAGATGGTTAAGGCATTCTAAGTCACAGGATGAGAAAGGAGGTCGGCACAAGATACAGGTCATAAAGACCCTGCTGATGAAACAGCTTGCAGTAAAGAAGCCGGTCAAAGTGCACCAAAACCGAGATGGTGATGAGAAACATCTCTGGTCATCCTCACTGCTACACTTCCACCAGGGCATGACAGTTTACAAATGCCATGGTAATGTTAGGAAGTTACCCTATATGGTCTAAAAAAGGGAGGCATGAATAATTCACCGCTTGTTCATCATATCATCAAGAAATAACCATAAAGCCCTTGGGGCTGCTTTGTCTGTGGAGTAGCCATTCTTTTTGTTTTTATTTTCCTGATAAACTTGTTTTTGCTTTGCACTGTGGACTCACCCTGGATTCTTTTGTGCGTGAGATCCGAGAACCCTCTCTTAGGGTCTGGATTGGGACCCCTTTCCTGTAACACCACCACACTGTCTCAAGTAGCCGGGACCACAGGTGTGTGTCCCCACACCTGGTTAATTTTTAATTTTTATGTAGAGATAAGGTCTGTGTTGCTCAGGCTTGTCTCGAGCTCTGGGGCTCAAGTGATCCTCTGCCTCAGCCTCCCATAGGGCTGGGATTACAGGTAAGCTACTGCTCCTGACCAAATTTTATTGATTTTTTTCAAACACTGGCTTCTAAAATGACTTGTGATCGGATGCTATCATCTTTTAGTTTGCAGCCAATGCTCTAGAAGTCCTGGAGGAAACTCTGTCATTAGGTTAGCAAGTTTCAAGTTTAGTTTCTATTTTCCCAGCCCACCCTCTTTTTCTCCATTTAAAACTGCTGAGCTATTGATAGGCCATTGTAAAGCAGTGATTCAGAGTTCTGGAGTCAGATATAACCAGTGTCTACTTTCATATTTTACTAGCTGTGTGACTTTGGGCAAGCTATTTGACCTCTCCGAGGCTTAATTTCTTCACCTGGCAAAGGGAAAAATAATAGTATTGCCTTTTAGGATGGTTGTGAGAGGGAAATGAGGTAATACACGTGAAAAATTAGAATGAGGGTTGAGACCTAAAGATATCAACTGTTATTATTGGAGAGTTAGACAACAGTGAATTCAAGTCATTCCACAGGAAAGAATCCAGACTCATCACAATAAATGTTCTTTTGAAATGTCTTTAAATTATAGACTCCAAGAGAGTTACAAGGTGTCAACCTCCCATTATCTCTTCTAAGCTCTGTCCAATGGGCGCTATACACAACCATCGCTAGACAAATGAAAAATAATGCTGTGATGACACAAAAGAGCAGCGTGCTACCTCCCAAATCCAGGGCTCTCAGAAAAAAAGCCGGAATGAGAATACAACTTAGATCCAAGCCCAAATTGGGATCCCTTTCTCCCTAAATTTCTAACTAGAAGGGAGCTAGTTTGTTAGTGAAAGGTTGGTGGGACCACCACAAGAAAACACAGAGCTAGGCGCGGTGGCTCACAGCTGTAATCCCAGCACTTTGGGAGGTCGAGGTGGGCAGATCACAAGGTCAGAAGTTCAAGACCAGCCTGACCAACATGGTGAAACCCCGTCTCTATTTAAATATACAAAAATTAGCTGGGTGTGGTGTGCACCTGTAGTCCCAGCTACTCGGGAGGCTGAGGCAGGAGAATTGTGCAGGAGAATTGTTTGAACCCAGGAGGTGGAGGTTGCAGTGAGCCAAGATCATGCCACTACACTTCAGCCTGGGTGACAGGCTTAGACTCTGTCTCAAAAAATATAATAATAATAATAATAAAAAGAAAACACAAACAGGAGTTCTGGCTGGTGGGGAGGGGTGCTTTCTGCATGCAAATAGAAGAGAAATGGACCTGCAGTGCTGGAATGCAGATAATGAAAATGCAAGTAAGAGGGAAAGAGGCAATGAGGATGTGCCATGCATTAGCAGAAGCTGTTAACATGATAATCTGCTATCCTGATTAAACAGACTCTCCCCTATCAGAGGAGGAGCAAGAAACGAAACCGAGAACGGGTCAGAACCTCTCTACCCAGAATCTCCTTACAAAGAGTGAAGGCGAAAAGGGAAAACAACTCTTTCTCTAAAAATCCTTTTCGTTCAAAGCAGTTTTGTGACCTTAGAAAGCCAAACTTAAATTAACATAGTGTTGCTAAGTAGAGACTTTCCTGCTGGGTCTTCTCTAATGAGTAAATACCATTCATTTGTACTTAGTATCACGCAGCTGCATAAGGGCAATTAATATGCTAACTCGAGTTAAAACAGTAGGTCTTCTTAAGAAGGCAAAGCATCAAGGCTTTCTTGGGTTTCTTGTATTTGCTTATGTGATTCTGAAATAGCAGAAGCTTTTTATTTTGCTCTTTTGTTTGTTATCTTAGGAATGCTGGTATGTGAAATTTCTTTCTTTCTTTCTTTCTTTCTTTCTTTCTTTCTTTCTTTCTTTCTTTCTTTCTTTCTTTCTTTCTTTCTGTCTCTCTCTCTCTCTTTCTTTCTTTCTTTCTTTTCTTTCTTTCTTTCTTTTCCTCCCTCCCTCCCTCCCTTCTTCCTTCCTTCCTTCCTTTCTTTTCTTTTCTTTCTTTCTTTTTACTTTTTGAGATGGAATCTGGCTCTGTCACCCAGGCTGGAGTGTAGTGCTGCGATCTCGGCTCACTGCAACCTCTGCCTCCCGGGTTCAAGTGAATCTCATGCCTCAGCCTCCCAAGTAGCTGGGATTACAGGTGCCTGCCAACATGCCTGACTAGTTTTTGTATTTTGGGTAGAGACAGGGTTTTGCCATGATGGCCAGGCTGGTCTCGAACTCCTGACCTCAAGTGATCTGCCCACCTCCGCCTCCCAAAGTGCTGGGATTACAGGCATGAGTGGTGTGTGGAATTTCAAGGGGCTTTGCCAGGGAGTGTAATGCCACAGGTGACCCCAGCGAACATCTTCCCTTCTGTACTCACGTTGGGGGTTTCTTTTTCCACCCCAGAAGTGTTAATGGCTCATGTAATCGGGAGGTTCAGGAAAAGAATTTATCTGACTGTAAATGTTGCTCTTGCTTCATTAACCATTTGTAATTTGTCCTTTTTTTTTTTTTTTCCCCAGAAAGGGCTCTAGTAATCTATTATGTGGGAAAGCTCTGATTCCCAAAAGTCCTTTAAAGCCCTCAGTCAGACTGGGAGGAACTGCTCTCTCCCAGGGCAGCAGATGAAGGCTAATTGGGAGTTAGCTTTGCCATCCTTCCAAGGTGGACAGAGTAGGACCATCTGTGGGGCAGAGTGGGACAGTTCTTCCAGCTCCAAATGTCATCAGCTGATGGACAATTAATCAGTTGCCAAAACTAGCACTCTTAAGTCCTATGTCAATGGTTTTAAGGATCATTTGTTTTTGTTTTTGAGACAGAGTCTCGCTTTGTCGCCCAGGCTGGAGTGCAGTGGCGCGATCTTGGCTCACTGCAACCTCCGCCTCCTCGGTTCAAGCGATTCTCATGCCTCAGCCCCCCAAGTAGCTGGGATTACAGGCATACACCACTACACCCAGTTGATTTTTTGTATTTTTAGTAGAGATGGGCTTTCTCCATGTTGGCCAGGCTGGTCTGGAACTCTTGGCCTCATGTGATCCATCTGCTCGGCCCCCCGAAGGGTTGGGATTACAGGCGTGAGCCACTGCGTCCGGTCTTAGGGGACCATTTCTTCAAAAGAATGCAATTTCAGATGCATGAGCTTTTCAAAGAGGGCATGCCTTGCATATGTCAAGAAGAGCAGATAATCTTAGTTTCACCTCTCATTTGCTAGGCCATTTCTTTCTTTATGACATGCAGATAAACTTCAGTTTTGGCCAAAATATCATGAATTCTGAATTACCATAAAAGCATCCAAATCAATGAACTGCTATGGCACAGCCACGATGTGACCCTGAGTTGATGGGAGGAATCTTGTCACCACGGGAGGTCTTTGGGTTTTGCAGCTTGATGTCAGGCAAGAACAAATGCTGTGGAGACAACGATTTGAGCTCTAGTCCCTCCTCTGCTCCTTAAGAGTTATGTTCACTTGGGGTGATACATTTTACTCCCTGAGCCTCAGTTTCCTTGATGAAGACAACACCAAAGCTGCCCCATGTGAAGATACATCAGCTTCAAAGACCTTTCTGTCCTAAGCTACATTACGTTCCAAATGCCCATAGCCCCAGCTCTGACAACATGACAGCTTGATAGCCTTGCTGAGAAGCCCGGGGAATCCCATGTCTGCTTCCCAGCCCAGCACATTCATCCCCAGTGAAGGAAGCCAGCATATGGTGTTCTTTTAATTAAGCCCCACATCAGTGCTGAGCTCTCGCAAAGACAGAGTGTAGGAGGAGTCTCTGAAGTATGAGGCAGGTTGACAAGATGGATCTTTCCACACCAGACCCAATTTGCTTCTAACCACTTGGCACCCAGCCAGCATCAATGCAGGCTAACAGGGGTCCCCAAGATGCATTTGTTTTCTCTGCAAACCAGAACCAACTTTTCACTCAAGGGAAGTCGATTCCTAAGGATGCCTGAGGCATTGATCTGCACAACAGGAATTGCAACCTTAAATGTTTACAGGGACCATATATATAACATAAGTGAGTGAAACGTGCCAGGATGGGAGGTAATAGGGAATAGAGGGGACTGAAGCAAAATGGAAAGCAAATGCCTAAGGAAGGAGATGGCTGATACTGAGGTCCCAGCACCTGTTGCTCTGGGGGAAATGCGACCCAGTGCAGCCCAGTGATACGGTTTGGCTGTGTCCCCACTCAAATCTCATCTTGAATTGTAGCTTTCATAATTCTCACATGTTGTGGGAGGGACCCAATGGGAGATAATTGAATCATGGGGGTGGTTCCCCCATACTGTTCTCGTGGTCGTGAATAAGTCTCGCAAGATCTGACAAGTTTTCCCCTTTTGCTTGGTTCTCATTCTGTCTTGTCTGCCATTGTGTAAGACATGCCTTTCACCTTCTGCCATGATTGTGAGGCCTCTCCAGCCACGTGGAACCGTGAGTCCATTAAACCTCTTTTTGTTTATAAATTACCCAGTCTCGGGTATGTCTTCATCAACAGTGTGAAAATGGACTAATATACCCAGTTTTCTGACATGTTAGGAAAGCAGGCTTATTGTTTTACTTGGAGTAAATGCTGAAGTCCTGACAACAGCTTATGAGAGCCTTCATAGTCTGTTCCCGCCCCCACCCCCAACTCCCAGTAGCTCTACGACCACGTTTTCTACCACTCCCGTTCCACTTGCTCTTCTCCAGCCACTCTGGCATTGCTGCTGAAGGATCATTTACACTCCCATCTCAGGGCCTTTGCAGGAACTGTTCCTTCTGCCTGGAAAGCTCTTGCCCTAGACACCCTCATGGCCCATTCTTTCACCACCTTCTAATCTTTGCCCTAATCTCTACCTTCTGGAGGAGACTCACTCTAACTACCTCTCCCTCACCCTCGCCCTCCAGAGCCCCTTTCTCTACTGCAACTTTTATGCCCCATGTCATCTCTAGTGTGTACCTGTCCCCAGCTGCATGAGCCATATACTTAGGGAAAACACTGAGAATGCATGTACTTGGCACCCTGATAAGAGGCATTTCCTTCTTTTTCTTCTTTCCTTTCTCTCCCCCTTCTTCTTGTCTTTTCTTTATTCTTCTTTCATCTTCTTTGTCTTGGGTTTCATCCCCTTCCTCGCCTCCCTTATCCCTTGTCTTCCTCAAATTTCACAGAATCTTTTATAACAAGAGCCTGCACCTTCCTTTCCATCCCTTCCTGGGGCCTCAGTCCCTCCCTTCCTGTGCCTCTGTCCACATTACACCCCACCCCCTCAGCATCAATCTGAGCAGGCCCTCTTCTGCTCCAAGACCCCAGTGACTCCCAACTTGCTGGTAGCTCAGTCTAATGGTCTCAGCCTAGTGCTTGCACCTCTCTTACCAACCTTCTCTTCTAGGACTCTCCCCACTGGCCAGTGAAGCTGGGCGGCACCCTGTCTGCTTACTAAGCCCACAAGGTATTCCATCTTCATCTGTTTATTCATGGTTTCATCTGTCTGAATGCCCGTCCTCCTCCTTCCCCTTCTGTCCAAATCCTCCTTGTCCTTCAAGACCCCATGAGTAGTATTGGATCTGGAAAGCCTTCCCTGGGTCCCTTTGTAAACTACCGTGAGCACTTTATGTGGACAGCCTTATGGCCTTACCACATTCTGCCCTATGTGGATGGAGGACAGGAGCCAAGGGAGGCTCTGTGGCTACATGCCTTATTCCCATTTCTGCCTCTGCCACTTGCTAACTGTAATCCTGAGCAAATTGCTAAAGTTTTGTATCTCACTTTTGTCATTTGTGGAATGGGGCTAATAACTGCACCTACTTCCTAAGGTGGTGGTGCCAATGAAGTAAATTAGTGCATAATGACTATTATGTTATGACAATTACGTGCATGTGTCTAGTCCTTCCGACTGTTCTTTCTGTACAGGATCCTGATCCAATTCATCTCCATGAGATGTGTGCCCAGCCCAGCGCCAAGCACATCACAGGTACTTAGAACATGTTTGCTGAAGGGGCAGGCACATAAAAATGCATGTTTGCCTTCCAGACAGGGTCTTAGTACTTAAGGGAACTTGGACTCCATAGATGTGTAATTGCCCAGTGGGTTCCTTCTGCTCACTGCACAAACAAAATCAGTTCACTGAAACTGTGCCGTTGTAGCAGAGAGAGAGTTTTATTAACACGAGGCCAGCCACATGGATGGAAGACGGTGTTATTACTGAAATCAGTCCCTTTGAAGGCCTGGAGGTTAGAGTTTTTATGGACAGTTTGATGGACAGGGTGCTAGGGAATGGGTGCCACTGATTGGTTGGGGATGAAGTCATAAGGTATGGAAAATGGTCAACATGTGCTGAGTCTGCCTCTGGGTGGGACTACAGGACCAGTTGAGTCATGAATCTGTATGGGATCAGTCTGAAAAACATCTTAAAAAACCAGTCTTAGGTTCTGCAATAGTGATGTTATCCATAGGATAAATTGAGAAAGTCACACATTTTGTGACCTCGGGCCACATGACTCGCAGAGATCATAGAAACCATGCCTACATTTTAGCAGAGCTCATGGTCCTCTCATGATCCTAATCTTGTGGCCTTTCATGAGTCTTACAAAGACAGTTGCAGCCCCAGAAAAAAGAGAGGATTACCTTGGGGGGGGGGGGGTTACTATTATCATCCTTGTTTCAAAGTTTAACTATAAACTAAATTCCTTCCGAAGTTGGCTTGGCCTATGCCCAGGAATGACCAAGGATGGTTTGGTGGTTAGAAGCAAGATGGAGTCAACTATGTCAGCTTTCTCTTACTGTCATAATTTTGTAAAGGTGATTTCAGATTGACCTTGGAAGTCGTTATCTTTATTTATTTGTTTGTTTGTTTCTTTTGAGAAGGAGTCTTGCTCTGTCACCCAGGCTGGAGTGCATTGGCACAATCTCAGCTCACTGCAACCTCCGCCTCCCAGGTTCAAGCGATTATCCTGCCTCAGCCTCCCGAATAGCTAGCTTTACAGGTGCACGCCACCATACCCAGATAATTTTTGTGTTTTTAGTAGAGACGGGATTTCACCATGTTGGCCAGGTTGGTCTCGAACTCCTGACTTCAGGTGATCCACCCGCCTTGGCCTCCCAAAGTGCTGGGATTATAGGCGTGAGCCACTGTGCCTGGTGGAAGTCATTCTCTTGAGCTGTGAGATTGAACAATCATTGAGAGTATGAGCTCTACAGCCAGATGTTCATGGTCCAAATGCAGGTTCTGCCACTTCTCAGCTCTGTGCCCTGGGTGCCGGGGCTTCTTGTGCCTCAGTTTCTACATCTGTAAATGGGTGGGTTAAAATATCTATCTCATAGGGCTGTTGTGAGGATTATAAGAGTTAGTTCTTGCAAAGGCCTTTTGGACAATGCTTGGCAATCTAGTGAGCAGTCAGAAAATATGACCCATGATTGTCTGTTTCTCTTGTGTATAAAATAAATGTGTTGAGCTCAGGGCTTCACACCCCATCTCCCATCCTTCCTACACATACACACACACACAGACACACACTCCAGAATGGGAAACTCAAGGAGGGATCATGAGACTCCAACCCCTTTGGCAGTAGTAAAGGCAGATATGACAGCTAATTACCTCCTGCCATTATGGATTCTGCCCCAGCTGCCTGGCTCAGAGATTCTTTTCACAAGATGATGGAGATGTCGCGAGGACATCCGGGCATTACTATTCAGATGGTACAGTGGACTAGTAAATCATCATACTGGCCCTGAAAAGCCTCTTCTCAAGTGACTTTTCCAGGAATCTCAGTGACTCATATTTCTCCATGATGCCAGCTGGATGATGGAGCTACGGGTGTCCCCCCTTTCCCCTGGGCCAAGGGTGTGGGGCAGGAGTTTGCAGTCCATTCATCCAGGGCTTCAAATCTTTCTTCGTCTCAGCTGGCTAAGGGAGCAATTTATATCTCTGAGGATGTCTGCCTAAAGCAAGAGCCAGCCTACTCTCTCTCCTTGGTTGTTTGGAGATAAATAAATAATAAGGAGAGAGTTGTCACACAGCAGACAAACTGAAGCCAACTTCTTGGAGCCTGGTGGGAAGGAGAGAATGATAAACCCAGGAGTGAGAACTGGCTGGGAAAATCTGCATCCTAAGGAAAATACTTGTGGATTTCATGTGAATTGAAGCTGTCAGCTTTCACTTTGAGTTCCCAAGCCTGGGCGATAGGAAGGGAAGATGAATCCTTATGTATGCTTCCCTGGGTGGCATGTTTCATCTTTCATCTCATTTGATTCTCACAACATAAGTTAGAAGACACTCTCCACATTTAAGAAAGCAGAAATGGAAGCTCAGAGAGGTTAAGTGACTTGCCCAGGGTCACACAGCTAATAAATAGCATTTGAATTCAAATCTACGTTTTGAAACCATTTTATGCTGCCAGAGGAGCCAAAGAAAAGAAGGAGTTACCACATCTAGATCCAGAAAACTAGGATATGTTGATGCTTCCTCCACCGCTGGTGCCACTATCTGACTTCTATTGAGTAGTTTTTATGTGCACCACACACAGAGCACTTCACATACATCATTTCATTTCATCCTCACATCACTCCTATGAAGTGGACATTAGTATGCCCATTGCACGTCTGAAGAAACAGAAGCCCAAAATGGTGAGGCAACGAAGCCCAGTTCTGTTTGGACTCTTTTTATTGTGTCATACCCACTTCTTTTCCCCCTGTTGGTTAGAAGCTTTTGGGGAATGTAATATCATCTCTGCTGTAGTAGGATGGAAGGCTGCTTAGCACAGGGCCAGGAAGAGCCCTGGAGTCGACTACAGAGCAGTGGTTTCCACATTGTTTCATGTCATGCTTCGTGGAAGTCTAGTGGTCCATAGAGGTGTCTTTGGAAACAAACAGAGAATGACGGGGATACAGCAGAGCTCTGAAGTCCGGGCATTACTATTCAGATGGTACAGTGGACTAGTAAATCATTGTACTGGCCCTGAAAAGCCTCTTCTCAAGTGACACTTTTCCAGGAATCTCAGTGACTCATATTTCAAAACAGCCAAAGCTGCCTCTCCCTCATCTGTTACACAAACTGGGTTTCCACACCCCACTGCAATTGAGAAAAGCATTCTATAGTATTGCATCATTGCAGGATGGAGACAGACAGCTCTGGTTCAAATCCCTGCTCTGCATTTACTAGCTTGAGCAAGTGACCTTGGGCAAGTCACTTAATCTTTTTGTGCCTCAGTTTTATCGACTGTGTATTAATCAGAGTTCTCCATAGAAATGGAACCAATAGGATATACATATATAAACAGACAGAGATTTATTGTGAAAGATTGGCTCACATGATTATGGAAACTGAAGATTCCACAATCTGCCATCTGCAGGCTGGAGACATAAGAAAGCCAGTGCTATGGTTTCAGACCCAGCTTGAAGGCCAATGGTATAAGCCCCAGTCTGAGTCCCAAAATCCAATAAGTAAGAGCTGTGTTTTCTGAGGGCAGGAAAAGATAGATGTCCCAGCTCAAGAAGAGAGCAAATTCACACCTCCTCCTTCTTTTTATTCTATTAGACTGTAAATAGATTGGATAATACTCACCCACTTTGGGGAAAGCTGTCTTCTTTACTCAGTCCATTGATCCAAATGCTAATCTCTACTGGAAACACCCTCACAGACACAGCCAAAAGTAATATTTACCAGCTACCTGGGCATCTCTTAGTCCAGTCAGGTTGACCCATTAATTTAACCATCACAAACTGTAAGATGGGGAAGATGATAAAAGAGCCTACTTATGGGCTTTTGAGAATTCAATCTCATGTCCATGTAACTGTTCAGCCTGGAACATACAAATTGTCAATAAATGCTAGTTCCTCTCCTCCCTTGTAATTTGCTGTACTTAATCCAAAATGTTGCTTGGGACAAACACTCATTTTCCAAGAAGGATGGAAAAGGTTATGAATTATTTATCCATCCATCCCATCAACCAGCCAGTTGGCTTAACTAGTGTTTGAGTACCTACTGTGTGCCTGGTACTGTGCCAGGGGATTGAGTTGTAGAAGTGAAGTCGGGGTGGAGTGCAGAATGTTCTATGCTATCTGTTAATGCATCTATCCATTTATCCATCCATCCATCCGTCCATCCATCCATCCATCCATCCATCCATCCATCCATCCATCCATCCAACAGATATTACAGGTCAGGCAATGTGCAGTGACCCAGAATATTTCACATTATCCTAGGCTTGCTTTTAATTCTGCCTCCTTTCCCATAGTAGTTGGTCTTAGAAGTCTTAGAGGTCTTCTATACTAGTTGGTGCTGGTATATTACATGTCCTTCTGAAGAGCAGGGCAGGCCCAAACATGCAGTGGACAGACTGCCAATAGATAGGGTGAGGTATCAGCTACCTTAGTGGTTATGGATGTGGACCTCCATGATATATCATTTTGTTTTACATTCTGTTGTGCTGCTTTAATGTTGTTCTAAATGCCCTTCTAAATATATTAATAGTGAAAAAACAAGAATGTATCCTAAACACAGAACACAGGACATTTCCAATGAATGGAGACATATGAAGACTGGGATGTGATCCCCACTACATTGCAGAGTAGAATTGTAGGTTCTGCAGGGTCTCTCTCTCTCTCTCTTCCTCTCTTTCCATGTATATACGCATGTCTGTGTGTGTGTGTGTGTGTGTGTGTGTGTGTGTGTGTGTGTGTTAGAGGCACCATCTCATTGGTGTATGTGTATGCCTATGAATCAATGTATAAATGGATATACAAATGTGCAAAGGACTGCAGTATGTGTGTATTTGAATGTGAGTGCATATACATGAGTGTGGGTCTCATGTGCATGGATTGCTATGTAGGTATGTGTTTCTATTTGAGCACATGTGTTTATGTGTGGGTGTGGGTCCATGAGCAGCTGCATACTCTTTTACATACAAGAGTATGTGAAAAAGACCACTAGTTGTCTCCCACATCCATAATTTTATTCTTCTATAGCAAGAAACTTTTTCTTAAATACATGGCTTCTTGGAATAAAGGTGACTTTCTGGTCTGCCTTGCAGTGAGGTATGTCCGTGTGAATACGTTCTACCCCATGGGTGTGAGCAAAAGTGATCTGAGCAACTTCAGGGTCATGTCTTTAAAGGGCAGGGATACCCTGTCCACATTTCTTCCTTTTCCTCCACTCCCACTGCGGGGTATGGCGGCATGAGGATGGGCTGTCTTGGCCCAGAGGGTCAAGGGCAATACCCTGTGTGTGGAAGAACAACAAGATGGAAAGGTCCTTGGCCACAAGCACTCTGGAGCCTCCTTACTAACCCCGAATTGCTTATTACAGATAGTTTCATGAGACAATAATACACTTCATATTTAAAACACCTTCTTCTGGTTCTCAGTGATAGCAGCTACAGCAGCTGTACTAAGTTATATCTTAATACAATATGTGTACATGTGCATAATTCTTACAAAGTTAATTTCCTCCTTGTAGAGTTTCAACATCTCAAATTAGATATCTGTGTGTTATATGGTTAGAAGGGCTCTGCCTGGAATCTTACAAACTGACTTCTTTGGAAAGGGAAAGATCTGAGGTTGCAGTGTTGAGGACAGGGCTATAGGAACATCTGAGATGCTCAGGCGAGTATAAAAAGGGTTGTCTTCTAATTAGAGGTCTGATTATTGCCTCATGTCCTCGAGCAAGCCCTCCCTACCTCTCATCCAGACTTCGATTTCTTCACAGTAAAAGAAGGGAGCTGGGCTATATTATCCCTAAGGACCTTTCTTAGTTCAGAGGTTTCAGGATGGTGGCTTCTTTCTGCATTAGTAGGGATTCTCTTGGCTTCTAGCTCCTTTAATTTCTGAACGTATTCCTAAGAAGATGTATCTACCTGGAAAGCAGGGGTCCTAATGCTTCAGGCTGGAGGCTATGGGAAAGAAGTCCTGCAGTCAGTCAGATGCATAGAGGCCCAGGAGCCTTTGGCCTCAGATGCCCTGAATAAATTTTTGAAGACTTGCAGGTGCATAGCTGCCTTAGCCAAAGTTTATTTGTGAAACAGACATGACTTTGCTCCACAGTGCCAGGATGCAGAAAACTTTACATTTCTTCATTTATCTAAATCAAATTAAATCTGGCTCTGAGCCCCCACCCGCATGACTGATGAGAGGTGCAGAATCTGTCATCACTGGGCTGTTTCTCCCACCCCATGGGATTGTACCAAATCCTGAAGGTTATTGTGGTTCCAGGAGGGGTTTTGTCCTCAGCTGTTTGTTTTAGAGATACTCCCTACAGTGGCCAAGCTGAGTGAGCTGTGGCTCAGATTCAGAGACCTTCGTAGAGCCTGTAGGTCATGGTTCTTGGTGATCAACCCTAGGATCCAAGCATTACCCCATCAGAGGTTTACTTCCTTCAGGGCACTGCAAGGGAGAAGAACACATGTCTCCAGCACTCATAGAATCTGTCTCCCTCCACCCTCTCAGTCCTAAGAACTCCGGTTCTTTCCCAGGGTGGCACAATTTCTTCCTCCACTCACAGTACCGGCCCTTCCCTCCTCTCTCCTCTGTAGCAACTTCAGCTTAATTCCATGGTCAGTCTGACCTGCTGACTGTAGACCTGGCTTTGATCAGAAGAGCTCAGGCAATTCAAAGATGCTGTGACATCTTACTCTTCCCTAATAACTAGTCTAGGCCTGTGATTGGCACTGTCCCAGAGATATATATAACTTGGGCCACATAAATTTAAAATTTTCTAGTAGTCATTTTTAAAAAGTAGATACAATTCATATTGATAATGTATTTTCTTTAACCCACTATGTTCAAAATATAACCATTTTAACATGCAATCAGTGTAACATTATTAGTGAGATATTTTACATCAATTTTTAGTGTTAAGTCACTGAAATCCAATGTGTATTTTGCACTTAAGCCACATTTCAATTTGAATGGATCACATATCAAGCACTCAACGGCCACATGTGGGTAGTGGCTACCATATTGGAAGTGTGATCTCAGAACAATAAAACAGAAACAAAAATGTAGCTCTTCTTCCAGCAGGTGAGGAGAAACAGAACACTACTTTTTCATCTTTCCTTCCCCTAGCTGAGAAATAAGCCAGAAATTAATATCTCAATAGATTATCTTGACACACTGGGTTACAGAGAAGAGAAGTCACTCAAAATACCTTAAGCAAATCAGGAACTGTTTTGGAAGGACACATAGGGCTGTCATGGAACCTATGGGATGGGAAATACAGTCTTTCAGGATCAGAAAAGTCAGTGGCATCAGAGGCAGATTCCTTCTATTTGAGTCTCTGTTCCTTTCTCTGGGGGTATAACTTTCTCGGATTTTCTCAGGCCAGAGAATGTCTCTTTTCTTTCTCTCTGTATAGGGCTTTACCCTTCTCTCGTAGATGGGTTTTCTCCATTTTCCACCTTGGAGGGCTGGTGGAGTGACTGCTCCAAGCATGGTCCCCTGGCTCTGAATTTACATACTGTACAAGTCTGATACTCAAAACTAAATAACCCAGCCTCTCAGTGAGTTCAGTTCCAGATTACTGAGGGAAATAGCTTAATTGGCTCATCTCAGCCAATGATTTGGCTTCCCCTGGTCAGGGATTTTTTCTTATCCAACCTCCTGTGTCCGGGGGGTGAGTGGGTGGAGTCCCCTACAATGGAAAGAACTGCAACATCTCAACCTATGGATGAGGAGGCAGTTCTTAGAGAACAGAGATGTGGGTTATAGAGTGCCCACAAAGGATCCACTTCAATCATGAGTAAAGAGTAGGAACACTCAATGTTTATGGCGGCCATTTTTCTACCCAACAAAAATCCAGCAGGAACAAAATGGACTCCAGACTTCTGTGTTGGACAAAAAAATGGTGACTTAAGTACTCCCATGTTCATATTATAGCAGCATTATTTTCAATAGCTAAGAGATGGAAGCCATCCAAGTGTCCATCAACTGATGAACAGCTAAACAAAAAGTGATTGATACATACAATGGAATATTACTTGGCCTTAAAAAGTAAGGGGATTCTTACTTTCTTTTTTCTTTTGTTGATATGGGGTCTCACTATGTTGCCCAGGCTGGTCTCGAGCTCTGGGCCTCAAGTGATCCTCCCACCTGGGCCTCCCAAAGGGCTAGCTAGGATTATCGGATTAAGGGAATTCTGATATATGCTATAACGCAGATGAATCTTGAGGACATTATATGCCAAGGGAAATAAGCCAACCACAAAAGAATAAATTCTGGATGATTCCACTTACACGAGCAATCTAGGATATTCAAATTCATAGAGAAAGAAAGGAGAAAGGTGTTTTCCAGAGGCTGGGGGAAGGAATAAATGGGGAGTGATTGATTAATGAGCATAGAGTTACAGTTGGACATGATGAAAATGTTCTGGAGATGGATGGTGGTGATTGTACAACAGTATGAATGCACTTGGTGCCACTGAACTGTGCACTTAAAAATGGTTAAGATGGTAAGTTTTATGTTATATGTATTTTAGCACAGTTTTAAAAAATGTCAGCTGGACTCCTAGCTTTATTTGAATGAACTGGTCATTGGCTAAGGGAATTAGGAAAAAGCAGGCCTATTTATTTTGAGGATTTTTCACCACTGTCACAGAGAAAGAGGTGTCATTGGGTCACATTTGAGGTCATTAAATCTTTGCTCATGGTAAATTAAACACAGGTGTTTTCTTTGCCTTTTTTTTTTCTTTCCAATTCTAAGGCTTCTTTTTGTTTTTGAGATGGACTTTCACTCTTGCTGCCCAGGCTGGAGTGCAATGGTGCAATCTCAGCTCACCACAGCCTCTGTCTCCTGGGTTCAAGTGATTCTCCTGCCTCAGCCTCCCGAGTAGCTGGGATTACAGGGGCCCACCACCACGCCAGGCTAATTATTTTTAGTAGAGGCGGGATTTCTCTATGTTGGTCAGGCTGGTCTTGAACTCCCAACCTCAGGTAATCTACCAGCCTTGGCCTCCCAAAGTGCTGGGATTACAGACCTGAGCCACTGTGCCCGGCCCAAAGTCTTCTTTATAAGCAGACAGGAAGTCTTGGTGATAACATAATATTTTACACTCTAGGTTTAACCAAAACATAACTGTGCTTTGAATGGGCACTCTTAGAAGGGAGAAAATATATTAAATTATAAATCTTTGTAATTTTTTTCTGCCTTAGGCTCACCTTACTCACTCTCTTTTCTTGTATCTAGGTGACGGTAGAAAAGGAAGACTTGAGGAAGCCAGAAGGTTGAGCCTGAGTATGGAGAAAAGAGAAAACAGAAAGATTGCAGGGGGTTGATTTATGAGGGGACGTTAGGGAGCACAGAATGAGGAGGGAGAGAGGCTGGGGAAAGGATTTTTGAGTTTTGCTATGCATTATGAAAGTCTTTTCCCCTTTGTTATTTTCAGCAGAAACTGCAGCAAAGATGTAAATTGCCTTTCCTTTACTATTTATTTGAATGTCATGAGGAGATGAGATAAGGCACAAGGTGACAAGGCTGTATGTGGCTCACGTCTGCACTCCCAACATCTACAATACTGTCTGCCCAACAGTTTTAGCTGAGTCTGTTGAATGTGATAGAGGAGACAATTCTAGGCACCGTCTTTGGGGTCTTGTCCTCATCAGCTCCTTTTTTCCCCATTGTACCACTCAGCACCTCGTAAAAGGCCCTTCTGAAGTGATCAACCGTAAAAAGCAAAAGTGATCCCCTTCGTGAGGGGAAATACGGCAGCAATTATCACTTTATGTCATTTTGGAGCTCTGCAAAAGAGCTGGAGCAAGGAAAGATAATGGCGGTGACAGAAATTATGTCGAGAATAGCTGTATATCACTTCATTTAGTGCAGGGGGGAAGTCAAAATGTTCGTAAAAGTCCATTTGGTCTGAAAGCAAATAACTTAAGTCATTCAAACTCGGTCTTGTTGGACTGTAAAGCCGCTGGCACTATTTCGTAGAAAGGACTCTATAGAAAAATAAATTATATTTATTGAATTGAACTTCAAGTAATAACCCTACCACCTACTTTTTTTTTTTTCTGGCCTTCCACATCCTATGAATTTTGATGAATTACAAAAAGTTCTATGGCAACATAATCACTTAAACAAAAAGCTATCCAGGTAATAACACAAGCACCTTTAAACCGGAGAAAAACTCATTTGCCTCATAGGCGTGATCATTATTTATTCTCTCACTGCTCTGGTTGCTTTTCCCCAAATAAAGTTCAAAGTAACAGCTTTTTGTTTAAGGCTCCAGATGTTCTTTAGAACCTACCATTCTTGGTCAGGTGCAGTGGCTCATGCCGGTAATCCCAGCACTTTGGAAGGCCAAGGTGGGCAGAGTTTGAGACCAGCCTAGGCAACATAGTGAGACCCCATCTCTACAAAAAAATTAGCCAGGCATGGTAAAACCGTCTCTACTAAAAATATAAAAATTAGCCAGGTATCATGGCACATGCCTGTAGTCCCAGCTGCTTTGGAGGCTGAGGCAGGAGAATGGCTTGAACCCGGGAAGCAGAGGTTGCAGTGAGCCAAGACTGCACCACTGCACTCCATTGCACACCAGCCTGGGCAACAGAGCGAGACTCCAAGTCAAAAACAAAAAAGAACCTACAATTCTAGTCTACAAAGGACTACCCTAGCCCACCAGTGCAACTCTTGGATGTTGTGGGTTAGATTCCATTGACCTTTAAGCTCTGAATCTTGGCCTCTTATAGTCAAGCTTGCAGGTGCACTGGTCCAAGCCTATACTTCCCTCATACAAAAAAAGATGCAGGAACTTGGCGGAGAAGCATCCTGGAACCATGCCAAACCATGAAACAACACATTCTTGGAATTGCTTAAATCTTGCTTTCCTGATCTTGAGCTGTCTGCACTGCTTTTTCTGAAGAGTCAGCTCAGGTATCACTTCCTCCACGGAGCTCTCTCTGATTTCACTCCCAGGCTAAGTTATCGTGCGCATCTTTCCCATAGGCTCTTTGTAGTGAGCATTTGTTGAAATTCTGGATTCTCAGGATCTTCGATCTCCCCATGTTTGGAGAATTCATTCACTCACTCATTTGTTTGACAATATTTATTGCGGGTCTGCTATGTTCCAAGCACTAAAGATGCAGCGGTGAAAAAACCAGACATGAATTCCTTCCCTCTGGAACTTGAATTTGACAAAGAAGAGACAAACACATAAATAAATAGACATATAGCATTTGACATGGTGATAAGCGTCATGGGAAAAATATATCGTGGGTAATAAAGATTCCAGAGGAGGGAGATATCAGAGTTTTAAACAGACTGGTCTCACTGAGAAGGTGACATTTCACCAAGGCCTGGAAGGAAGACTTCCCCTTTCCAGAAGTTGTTTTTGGTGGTGGGTGATGCAGTCTGCCTCTGACTGTAGAAACTCAACAGGTTAGATGCTTACCATCCCAGCATGCCTTGCAGCTGGAGTGAGGATGAGTCACCTAGCATAACTGAATCCAAAGATTGCTTTGGTATCTGGAAAGCTAAAAAAGGCTGAGACAGTGGAGAAGCCATTCTGGCACAACTGTGACAGCAACATGTGGGTTCCACAGGCATGGGGTCAGGAGTTCAGTGCAACTTAACATGTCTAGTGCTGGAGTAATGTTGTTAGACTCCAATAGCTACTGTACCCCAATTCTGGCTGTAGGGTCTTTACTACTGGTAGTTTTGAGACTGAGGTACTAGTTGCTGCTGCATCTCTTCTCCTGCTGTTTTATGAGCCTTCGTCTTCAGGCTGTCTGGTGCTTCTGTGAGTTCCCTGTATCTTTCCTGTACCTTCATTTTTTTGGGTCGACTAAGCTAAAATCGATTTTTGTTGCTTGCAACCCATTCCATCCTGTATTTGCCTCTGTCTGTGCTTCTATGTCAATGTGTGATGATGCCTGAATTACTGTGTGTCTCTTGTTTATTTGTGAGCTCTTGAAGGCGGGGACTACACATTTATTACTCATCATGATGCCTCCAGTTTCTAGCCTTGTGCTCAGCACACATAGGGGCTCAGTGTGCTTTTGTTGAATCTGTGAATGAACAAGAAAAGGAAGGAATGCTATCAAGACCCCAACTTTAAGAAAAAAAATTAAATTAGCCAGTATGGTGGCACATTCTTGTAGTCCCAGCTGAGGCGAAAGGATAACTTGAGTCCAGGAATTTGAGGTTCCAGTGAGCTATAATCATGCCACTCCAATCGTGCCACTCCAGTGCTGCAGTCCAGCCCTCCAGCCTGGGCAACAGAATGAGCCCTGTCTCAAAAAAAAAAAAAAAAAAAAAAAAAAAGAATGTATAAATGAAACTTCTAAGTCCATGTTTGTTTGTTTTTTATTTTTTATGGCATCTTTACTTTCAGACAAAGTCTAGAGGCCACAGCTAACCTTGCCAAGGCAGCTCTGTCACTCATGTCTAGTGCCCATTTCTAGTGGCACACACACAGATTGAATATGAGTGCTTTTCTATTGCTGGTGAAAGCAGTTTTCCATTAAGGCGCTGCTGCAGAGCTTATTGCTTTTAGAGAGCAGAAAACATATCAAAATGAGCCTTGAATCTCGGTTCAAAAAGGGAAACTGGAAACCTACCGCATGCAGAATGAAACCAGGACATCTGGATGCTTGATGATCTTGGGCCCGTCATTACATGGGCCTCAATTTCTTCTGTAAAATGGGGAGACTGAGGTTGATCAAGTTTCTTAATCAGGGTATTATTGAAATTATGGGCTAGATAGTTATTTGTTGTTGAAGGCTGTCCTGTGCCTTGCAGAATGTTTAGAATCATCACTGCCTTCTACTCAGTAGATGCCAGTAGCAGTTCCCTAATTGTGACCAACAGTGTCCTCAGATATTGCCAAATGCTCCCTGGGATATAAAATTGCCCCTTGTTGAGAACTGCCAAATTAGATGATATTTAAGTTAGATTACAAATTCTAGGGTTGGAGCAAGAATTGAGGCTTGTTCTTTGCCTTATCTTCAGTATCTAGCAAACACTCAATATATGTTGAGTGAATGAGAAGACATACATAGTTCCTTCCAGCTAGGTAACTTCTTTAGCCCCAAGAAAACCATTCTGATGGTAAGAATACTCATTATCCATGTGACCACTCCTGCTTGGATAATGCTTATCATTCCTGCATTGAAATGAGCTAAAGCATTATTCGAAAATGGTTCTATCAGCCATCTTTGGCAACAAAGAAGTGATTTTGTTTGTCAGGGAGGGTCCACTCAATCATGATAGCTATCTCAGACCATACCCTAAAAAGATTAACTCTGTATTTCATGGATATGGCAAAGAGGGTTAGTTGAGAAAACTGAGTCCAAATTTTGGAATGAGGATTGTACAGGGTTTATTGTTCAGTTAGCGTAAGATTATATATAATGGTTATGATTATTAATTTACAAATTCCTAAATTGTTCATTAGCTTTTGCTGTGTGTGGTTAAGAAAGTGGTTCTTCTTCCAGTCTATCTAAGACTTCTCTTATGTTTCAGATTCTACTTATCTGTTTCTTGGCATCCTACACTGTCTCATAGGAATTGCTTTGACTATGTATATTAATTTAGAGTGTATTGCCCTCTTAACCATATTAAGTCTTTTGATCCAGGAACATGGGATGTCTTTCCATTTATTGAGGTCTTCTTTAATTTCCTCCAAAGAAATACGTTTTGCACTTCTTTTCTTAAATTTATCCCTCAATACTTTATTGATGCTGCTGTAAGTGGAATTATTTTCTTAATTTTATTTTCAGATTGTTGCCAGTGTTTCAAAATACAATAGGCTTTTGTATATTGAGCTCATATCCTGCAACCTTGCTGAACTTGTTTATTAGTTTTATTTTTTTAATGGATTTCTTAAGATTTCCTTTATCAAGATCATGTCATCTCCAAATAGAGATAGTATTATTTCTTTTTCTTTTCCCCAATGTGGACGCCTTTTATTTTATATTTCTTACGTAATTGGCTTGGCTAGAATAGAGTAGGATAGAATAGAAGACATGAGGGTAGATATCCTTGTCCTGTTCATAATCTTAGGAGGAAAACATTCAGTCTTTCAATATTAAGTATGAATTTAGTTGTGACTTTTTGTAGATGCCCTTTATCAGGGTAAGGAAGTTCCCTTCCATTCATAGTTTGTTTAAATGTATTTCTTTTGACCATTATTATTTTTCATAGACAGGGTCTCACTCTGTCACCCAGGCTGGAGTGAAGTGGTGTGATCATAGCTCCTGGGTCCAAGGAATCCTCCCACCTCAGCCTCCTGAGTAGCTGAGACTACAAGCATGCCACCATGCCCAGCTTATTTATTTATTTATTTATTTTGCTTTCAGAGACGGGTTCTTGCTATGTTGCCCAGGCTGGTTTCAACCTCCTGGCCTCAAGCAATCCTTCTGCCTCAGCCTTCCAAATTGTTGGGGTGACCAGTGTGAACCACTATCCCTGACCCTTATATTGCTGAGTGCTTTTATTATACAGGGGTGTTGAATTTTGTTAAATGCTTTTTCTGTATCTATTCAGTTGATCATGTGGCTTTTGTCCTTTTTTCTATTAATAAGGTGTATTTACATTGAATTTCAGATACTAAACCAACCTTGCATTTCTGGGATAAATCCTTCTTCTTTCTTTTTTTTTGAGATGGAGTCTCACTGTGTCGCCCCGACTGGAGTGCAGAGTGGCGCTATCTCCGCTCACTGCAAGCTCTGCCTCCAGGGTTCACACCATTCTCCAGCCACCTCCCCAAGTAGCTGGGACTACAGGCACCCGCCACCACACCAGGCTAATTTTTTGTATTTTCAGTAGAGATGGGATTTCACTGTGTTAGCCAGAATGGCTTCGATCTTCTGGCCTCGTGATCCGCCCGCCTTGGCCTCCCAAAGGGGATAAATCCTTCTTGGTCATTGCACATACTCCTGTTTATATATTTCTGGATTCAATTTGCTAGTTTTGTTTGTTTGTTTGTGTGTTTGTTTTTTAGGAGTTTTACATCTATATTCTTAAGAGACATTAGTCTGTAGATTTTTTTGTGATGTCCTTTTTTTTGTATTAGGGTAACATTAGCTTCATAAAATGAGTTAGGAATTGTTCCTTCCTCTTTTATTTTCTGGAAGTGTTGGTAAATAAATGGTATTAGTTATTCTTTAAATACTTGGTAGAGTTCATCAGGGTACCATCTGATTTTGAGCTTTTCTTTGTAAGAAGCTTTTTTGATTGCTAATTCAATCTCTTTACTTGTTATAGGTCTATGCAGATTTTCTGTTTTTTTCTTGAGTCTAGTCTGTTCTTATAGATGTGCTTTTATTGGAATGCAGCCATCCTCATTTATTTACTGATTTTTCATGGCTGCTTTCTTGTGACAATGGCGTAAAAGGAATAGTTGGGTCAGGGACTCTATGGCATATAAAATCTAAAATAGTTACTGTGTGGCTCTTTTCAGAAATATCTGGCTGACTCTTCTTGTAGAACATGAGCTTTTCCAGGAGTGGGTATGTTGCACAACAGCAAATATGGTTATATTTCATGAGCATCTTATAAGTTGAAACATGTGAAATTGCCATTTGTGTAGGTCAAAGATGATAAAATATCGTCCCTTACATATGATCAGCCTAATATAATTTACTGAGAATATGAAGGAATAAAATGGAGACTGTGTCCTGGAGGAACTCCTAGTGACACTCACATACACTCCTAATGTCAGTGAATGCTGTTATACAGGCATGAACCGAGTATTGCGGCACGACGGAGCAGGGAGTGAGTAATTCTTACCAGTAATGATAAGAGAGAGAGGCTGTATGCTGGAGAGGTCTTCAGAGATGTGGCTGTGCTTCTAGCTGCTATGCATTTGAGCTGCATCTTGTAGAACATGTAGAGTTTTATCAGGTAACGAGAGGCATTTTTCAGCGTTTTCCTTAAAGGGTGGTGTAGTGTGGACTGACATTGAGCCTTAAGAAACCCATGTCTCTTTTCTTCAAACAGCATTGCTGCAGACAATTCAGTATAGGAAAACAGTGGCCCAGAATTACAGGATATCAAAGCTCGAATGAGTCTGATTCCCTAATTTTTCAAGTGAAGCATGGAGGTAAAGTGATTTGCCCAAGGTCACCCAGCAGTTGACTGATTATTCTGTTTTACTGCTAACCATCAACTCAAAGCTATTTCTATTAGATTACTTGGATGTGCAAGACAGCAGGTCAGAAAAATCTGCTGGGGGCTCTGGAGGCAGACAGACCTGGGTTTGAGTCCTGGTTCTAGCACTTCTTCACTGTTACCTGTTAGAGGGTTCATAAGCTTTAATTGCCTTATATGTAGTCACCATAGAATAGAGGTTCAGAGCTCAGAGTCTGAGACCTGTCTCTCTGGGTTCTATACCAGCACCACTACTTACTAGGTGTGTGAGCTTGGTCATACTACTTAACCTCTCTGGGTCAGTAATATGGGTGGGGATAATAATAGTACTTACCTCACAGAGCTATATGACTAAGTGAATTTAGGACTACAGCGCATAAGACACAATAAATAGTGCCTGGGACATATAAAGTACTATCTGTTAACATTATTATTATTGTTGTTTTATTATTTTCTTTTTGAGGTGGAGTCTTGCTCTGTTGCCCAGGCTGGAGTGCAGTGGCACAATCTCGGATGACTGCAACCTCTGCCTCCTGGGTTCACGCCATTCTCCTGCCTCAGCCTCCCGAGTAGTGGGACTACAGGCGCCCGCCACCACGCCCAGCTAATTTTTTTGTATTTTTAGTAGAGATGGGGTTTCACTGTGTTAGCCAGAATGATCTTGATCTTCTGACCTTGTGATCCGCCCACCTCGGCCTCCTAAAGTGCTGGGATTACAGAACATTATTATTTTTGGAAAGATGATAGGACTGTTATAAGGATGAACTGGAGTCATTTAGGTAAAAGCATTTTCTAAGCTTATAAAACAATACAAGTATAATTTATTTATGTGAATTAAAAGAGTGGAAGCCCAGATAATGAAGTTGATGACTATTATTTCTTTTAAAAAATTTTTAAGAAATGTTTATATATTTGGGAGGTACAAGTGTAGATTTCTTACATGCCTGTATTGTGTTGTGGTGAAGTCTAGGCTTTTAGTACCCATCACCCCAATAGTGAACATTGAACCTGATAGGTCATTTTTCAACCCTCATCCCCCTCTTGCCCTCTGATCTTTTTGGGTCACCAGTGTCTATTATTCCACTCTGTATGCCCACATGTACCCATTGTTTGGCCTCTACTTATAAGTGAGAACATGCAGTATCAGTATTTGACTTTTAGTTTCTGAGTTATTTTACTCAGGATAATGGCCTCCAGTTCCATTCATGCTGCTGCTAAAGAGATGTTTCCACTCTTTTTTATGGCTCAGTAGTATTCCATGGTGATATATATAAAAAAATATATATATATAATATATATTATAATATAAAATTTTATATATATTATATCTCATTTGTATTTAATTATAAATTTTATATGTATAAAAAATAAAATTTTATATATAATATGAAATATATAATGATATATATACACACCATATATACCATATAAGTATATGTATATTTATACATTTTACCATAAAATATTTATTGTATGAAATTACCATATTTTCTTTATCCACTCCTCTGTTGATGGACACTTAGGTTGATTCCATATCTTTACTCTTGTGAATCGTGCTGCAATCAACGTATGAGTGCAGTATCTTTTTGATATGATGACTTTTTTCCTTTGGGAAAATGAGAAAAAATATTTGTGGGATTTCTGGATTGAATGGCGGCTCTATATTGAGTTCTTTGATGAATATCCACACTGCTTTTCCATAAAGGTTTTACTAACTTACACTCCCACCAACAGCATATAAGTATTTCTTTTTCTCTGCATCTTTGCCAACATCTGTTGGTTTTGACTTTTTCATAATAGCCATTCTGACTGGTGTAAGACAGTATCTCATTGGGATTTTTTGCATTTTTCTGATGATTAGTGACGTTGAGCATTTTTTTTTTCATACGTTTGTTGGTCTCTTATATTTCTTCTTTTGAAAAATGTCTGTTCATGTCCTTTGCCCACTTTTTAATGTTTTTTTTTTTTTTCTTGTTGAGTTGTTTGAGTTCCCTGTAGATTCTGGATATTAGCCCTTTGTTGAATGCATAGTTTGCAAATATTTTTTTCCCATTCTGCAGGTTGTCTGTTTACTCTATTGATTGTTTCTTTTGCTGTGCAGAAGCTTTTCAGTTTAATTAAGTCCCATTTGTCTATTTTTGTTTTTATTGCATTTGCTGTTGAGGACTTGGTCATAAATTCTTTGCCTAGGCCAATGTCCAGAAGAGTTTTTCCTAGGTTTTCTTTTAGAATTTTTATAGTTTTAGGTCTTCTGTTCAGCTCTTTAATCCAACTTGAGTTAATTTTTGTATATGCTGAGAGATATGGGTCCAGTTTCATTCTTCTGCATATGGCTATCCAATTTTCCCTGCACCACTTATTGAAGAGTGTGTCTTCCCCAGAGTATATTTTTGTTAACTTGGACAACTATCATTTCTTCAAGCCTTACTGTGTGTCAGGGACTTTACATACATCATTTAAGTGCCAGAATAACCTAGAAGATGTTATTATTTTTTGCTGACAAGAGAGGTAGCAAGGCAGAGGATAGTAGGGAAATTCACAACCCTGGGCCCAGGCTGTCTGCAACTGAAGCCTCACTTGGTTGCTTACTGGCTACGTGAACACAGGTGAATAACTTAAACCCCCATGCCTCAGTTTCCTGGACTGTAAACAAGGATGTTAAAAATAGTAACGTCTACTTCATAGGCTGTTCTGAGAATTAAAAAAAATAATTTTGTGACGTGTTTAGGATGGTATATGACACACAGTAAGTGTTACATGAGTGTAAGTGAAAGAAAAAGAAAGAAAAGACGGAAGGAAGGAAAGAAAGAAAAAGAGAGAAAGGAAGAAAGAAAGAGAAAGAAAGAGAAAGAAAGGAAGGGTGAAAGAAAGGAGGGAGGGAGGGAGGAAGAAAGGAAGGAAAGAAAGAAGGAAGGAAGGAAGGAAGGAAGGAAGGAAGGAAGGAAGGAAGGAAGGAGAAAGAAACGAAATAACCTAGCACCAAAGAGATTAATTAGTATGTTTACAACACCTAATATCTGCAGGGGTTGGGATGTAAAAGCAGGTCTGTTTGGCTCCCCTCTGAAACCTGTATCTCTTCTGCTGAACCAGGCTTAGAAGAGGCAGGCACAGGAGATGTGTTTTAGGAGGTCAGGCAGAGCCAATCCCCCAGGCTTTCAAAGGCAGCATCTTGTTCCAAATGAATGATCAGGAAAGCCATAAGGCATACGTGGTGTTCAGAAAGGATAATTGTCAACTTGAAGCTAATCCACTTCACATCCAGCCAGGGTCTCTAAAGCCACTTGGTGGACAGGTCCTGCCTCCACTCCATTCCAGTCAAAGACTTGCTGTGCGAGAGCTCGAAGCTCTTTTTCCTCTCCATTTGGCAATACTTGAGGAGCTCATCCAGGGGCTCAGGGACCTCAGGGCCTGTGTCTAGAAATTACAAACCACAGACAGATATTGGAATTCTTACTTCACTGACACTGTCATGTTTCCTCAGGGACATTTCAATTTTCCAGCCTTTAACTGCTCCCCGTAAGCTGAGTGAGGGTTCTATCTTGGCAGTGTGGGGCTGGATCGCCCAAAGTCTTCATTTGTGCTTTGTTCTCCTGGTGCCTATCTCATTGAATTTAAGATGCTATTGATTTTTAAAAGGCACCACGGTTTCATATTTCACTAAGAAAAAACAAAACATACTACCAATTAACCTATGACACAAGGGAAATGCACATCTCAGAATAAATAAAATGAGGTGTTTTCTGAGAAGGTAGCCAGTTCTTTGTATGTTTTGTCTGGAAGGTGAACCTCCTTCCTAACATTTGGTTCTGAAAATCAAAGCTTATTAAGGAAATAATGTTAGATGGGTCTTGAAAAAGTGAGGATGAGGGAGACAAGTTCTTCTGGGAGCTGGAGCAGATGTGAGAAGCACAGAGAGAAGAAAAAAGTGAATCCTTGGTCTAGGAAGATAGACAAGCCCTGCGAGGGGTTGGATTCTGTGGTTGGCTTCCTCATAAGGGTGTTAACTCACCTCCGTGAAGGTGTACTTAGGTGCTGGCTTCCAGCCTCCACTGAGGCTCCCACGGGCAAGCAAAACTCATCAGCAGTAGAGCTGCCTGACTCCAGAGGGCTAAGTGGCTTGAGATCACTCAGAATATTCAGCAATTTCTAAGAACTTTGAGGCTCTTTCCTAGTCCTTGAGAGTGGGAAGAAGCTCTGATAATAACTAGGATTGAATTTCCTGACTGACCAATGGGATGAGGATTAAAGGCTGGGATTAAAATTTAATTCAGAGAAATAAAGTACTGTGACGCTTTTGTCCATTTAGTTTATAGAACAAGAGCTAAATTGACATCTATATCTGTTACAGGTCTGTTACATATGTTTAAGAATTCTTTTACAGACAGGGTCTTTCTCTGTTGCCCAGACTGGAGTGCGATGGCACCATCATAGCTCACTGCAGCCTCAGCCTCCTGGGCTCAAGAGACCCTCCCACCTCAGGCCCCTGAGTACCTGGGTCTACAGGTGTGCACCACCATGCCCAGCTAATGATTTATCATTTTAGGGGTGCGGTCTTGCTATATTGCCCAGGCTGCTCTCAGATTCCTGGCCTCAAGCCATCCTCCCACCTTGGCCTCCCAAAGTGCTTTAATTACAGGCATGAGCCACCACACTCGGTCCTAATTTTTTTCTTTAATTGAAAACCTGCTCTGGGTGGAAATAATCCTTGATCCCAGCCCCAGTTCCCCCAGAATTTTCTATGTGGCTTCATTGGGTTTCACCTGGTATTTCTCATCATGACACTATAGGTATCAGGGCTGGGTGAATCCTGCACACTGAAGATGGTTTTGCATATTGTTTACCCTCCCATGGTCAGTGGTGTACCCTTGGTCACTATGAAAACATAAAATGCTCCCCACATTTCCAAATGACTCTTATGGTGAGGGGTGCCATTTCTGAGGGAGAGCCCTATAATGGCCTACAGCCATGGCTTTGCTGAATGATGTGAGCCCCTCAAACTCTCTGGGCTTACATTTCATTCATCATTGCCATTGCCATAATTTAAGGATAAGTTCTTTTCTTCTTAGGATAAGTTTTCTTCTTCTCCCCCTCCCCCCCCCCCCTCCCCCACCCTCTCCCTCTCCTTCTCCTTCTCCTTTTCCTTCTCCTTCTCCTTCCTTCTTTCTTCTTCTTCTCCTCCGCAGCCCAGGCTGGAGAACAGTGGCACGATCTCGGCTCACTGCAACCTCCACCTCACAGGTTCAAGTGATGCTCCTGCCTCAGCCACCTGAGTAGCTGGGATTACAGGTGCCTGCCACCATGCACGCCTGGCTAATTTTTGCATTTTTAGTAGAGATGGGGTTTTGCCATGTTGGCCAGGCTGGTCTCGAACTCCTGGGCTCAAGCAATCCACCTGCCTTGACCCCACAAAGTGCTGGGATTACAGGTGTGAGCCACTGCTCCCGGCAAGGATAACTTCTTAATAGGGCAGCAAAAAAGTGTATAAAACAAAGAAACAAACCCCAAAACAACCAGCTGCATAAAAATGTACTCTCTGAGGGTAAGCAGGGGAGAAATCAAATACATGTTATTATTAGTGCTGCAATGGTTATTCTTAGAATTACTAAAAATGCAAGAAATTCTAAACAAGTGCTACTTATCTGGTTTCTGTTCAACATAATCAAGAGAACTGGGAAAAATAAACCATGATCATTATAATGAGTACTTAATTTCAGACTAGGGATCATGAGAAAACCACTTGGTTTGGTAAGGGCAAAGGGAATGAAAGGAAGTTTTCCTTATGTAGCATTTCTCTATGCCAGATACTACAGTAAAGCAGGGCTCTCCCATTTGATCTTCATTGCCATGCTGAGATGGGTGGTGGTGTTCCCATTTCAAAGATGAGCCAACTGAGGCTCAGGGAGACTATATCACTTGCCCAAGGTCATGCTGCTAGGAATGAGCAAAGACAGTCCTCGAAGCAAGGCTCCAAGACCTATAATCTTTTCATAGAACACACTCTGCATGTCAAACAGAGGAGGACATTTATTGAAGCAGCTTTCAAGGCAGCCTAGTTGGGAGGAAAATTCAAATTGTGGCTGTGGGGCCATCAAGGCAAAGAAGGGCTGAGCATAGAAGGTCAGGTGAGCTGAAAACAGGAGAGCCAGCCTAGGGTCAGAAGCCAGGAGGACTGAGCTCAGGGTGGAGCTCAGTGAGAGGAATGGGTCAGAACCAGACATTCATACTGAGCTTGTGTGTGTGTGTGTGTTTGTGTGTACGAGCATCCCTGCGCCCACCTCTTCCACGTCACTTGCTTGGCCTGGATGCAAGAATGTGAATGGAGACTGAAAGGGGCCATGCAATGTTGATGGATAATTGACTGTGTCCTCAATGTGCTTGCCTCTAAATGGAGATCCTCCTGTAAAGGGAATTCTGTTTGGGCTTCCCTTGCAAGCCCATTGAAAGCGTTTCAAATTCAATGCTCCTTTACATTCTCCTCTAGAATGAATCTGGAAGGGCCATTTCACTGCAACCCTATCAGATTTACTACTTCCTCCTGTGTAGCCAGTTAGCAGAATGCAGACAGTGCTGCCTTCTGGGCACCGGCAAGTCACAGCTCCATCCTTGGGACTGTCTGGGTTCGGTCTCTCTGCCCTTCCAAGCTTTCTGCTGAGGCTGCCTCCTTGAAAGGTCTAGTCTCCCTTTTGCATAGAACCTCCGCTTTCTGAAATCAGTGGCTCTACTGTCTGTGCTCTAGCCATGCTGAACACGTTTCAGATATCCAGATGTGCTGGGTTCTCTCAGGACTACAGGCCTTTGCACTCCTGGGTCCCTCATCTTGGAGCGCTCTTGAATCTCTGCAGCCGTATGCCTAGCAGACTCGTCCTTCAGATCTTAGCCAAGGTATTCTTTCCCTCTAGAAGACTTTCTGATGCTGCAGGCTGAGTAGGGATCCATGTTTATGCTCCCCTATCACCTTGTGCCCCATTTTATACAGCATTTTTTCATCACTCCCAAGTGACAGTTATGGTTGTCTGGTTACCTATCAGTGGACTCCGTTAGGTGGTCAGCAGTTTGAGGCTAGGAACTCTATTTCTTTCATTTGCCGTGGGTCTAATTTTGCAGCTACCCAGTTTTTTGCAGCTACCCAGTTAGTTACTGACAGTACTGGCACTCCCTATTTAAATGCAGGGGAAAGTTCCAAAAACCTCTCATGGGAAGAAGATTTGACTGAGACTGTCAAGGTGAAATGAATGACGGCCACCTGGTTTAGTCTGATAAAACTAGAGGGCTCACCTTTTCTAACTAAGTGTTCTTCTGATGTTAGACTGACCATCTGCCCTTTTGAGTTATAAGAAATTGACTTCTGTTGAAATTACACGTATTCCTGGGAGGTTTAACCAAGTAATTTGGTATGAGTTTTTCTCGGTCATCCCAAATTGGGCTGATCAGAAGGAATATCAGAAAAGGTTTTAAAAAATACAAATGCTGGTCGGGCACGGTGGCTCATGCCTGAAATCTCAGCACTTTGGGAGGCCAAGGCCGGTGGATTATGAGGTCAAGAGATGTAGACCATCCTGGCCAACATGGTGAAACCCTGTCTCTACTAAAAAATACAAAAAATTAGCCGGGCATGGTGGTGCATGCCTGTAGTCCCAGCTACTCAGGAGGCTGAAGCAGGAGAATCACTTGAACTCCAGAGTCAGAGGTTGCATTAAGCCAAGACTGCGCCACTGCACTCCAGCCTGGAGACAGAGCAAGACTCTGTCAAAAAAAAAAAAAAAAAAAAAAAAAAAAAAAAAATTCCAAAACGCTGGTGTCCAGTAACAGAAAGTAGGATTTAGGTGGACTCCAGAATGAATGGATCATTAGCGTACTGAGTACTCAGCCAGCCTTTTAAAGGAAAAGTTTATACCACCTGTAGAGCTGTATAATCTGATGGTAGTTTACAGGATTGGATTTAGCTACAGAGTCCAGTTTGTCACAGATATACAACCTAATGTTATCTGAGGAAAAGTATGGATTGACGTAATCCACCTTCATTCCAGCTCCCTTCTAAAATGCTGTTCTCCCTAGAAAGATATAAACTACATCTCTCAAAGGGGGTTTCAGACTATCAGATGCACCTGAAACTGAAATTCGGCACTGAGGTAAATAAGGAGGGAAGCACCCTTTTTGCTGGTGCAGCCCACAGCAGAGGCAACTTGGACTTACAGTCTGCAGATTCTTAGTTTGGCTAGCAGCTTCTTTGTTATGTTGGGAACAGAAATTCTTTTGGGGCTCAGTCTTGTGTTGATTTGAGATTCATTACTAGAAGTTCAATCTAGAAGCTGTTTCTTCTATTCTCTCAATGTTTTGAAAATCCATCAATGTATAAAGCAATATGCAAAACACAGAAATCTGTGCCTTGACTGACTGAAGTGGATTCTGTTCTCCACAACCAAACCCTTGACAATCATCTGTGCATTCTAATTCAAACCAATCATTCAGTCTATATCACTCATAACTTATGGCTCTTGGAGAAGTTTAGTTCTTTCCTACAGAATCTTCTCTCCATAAAGGTTTTTGTTGTTGTTGTTATTGTCACTTTAGCTATTTTCTACAGGAAGGATCTCTCCACAGAGTCTTGACCTAATTGTACTGTCCTCTCATAAAACGTAGAATATTTACTTCCCATTTCCCATTCTAGATGAACATCCATCAATTACTGATCGCTTCCCTTCCTACAGCTTTTACTCTTTTATCAGCAGTTAACCTAATGTCTGGCACAGCAGAGGTTCTTACAAACAACTCTTTAATGAATTAATTAAATAATGAATTAGTGACTGAGTGGATGAATGAATGAGTAGGGGAGGGGGTGATGCATGTCAAATGGCACCACAGTATCTGGTTCAGAGTAGGTGTTCAATGAATAACTAGAATAAAGACCTGAACAAATCAATGAGGTGAGTGTAGTGTCCATCATGGTGCTTCAGTACATAGTAGATGCTCACTAATTTTTATTGAATGAATGAATGAATGATGTCTATATAATGACTCACATAAATCCTGGCCTATAAAATTTTTAAATAAATGAATGATAATTTTCTATATCAGTGTAGGTTCTTTTCTCCATGACCTCTACCTCCATTACTTCCCATTCACCTTGGCCAAGTTCTCATCTCTTGTCTTGGTGCCTTATTTGGTCCTAAACCACCCATCAATATCCATTCATCTGTCTTCCATCAGCCAACTTCCAGCTCATTCCCAGCCAACATTTTCAAGTATCCACATTTGCCCACCTTACAGAAATGGGGTGAATTATAATTCATACTCACCAGCAATCTGCCTATTATTTCTTAGGCACCTACTAGTTGCCACTAGAGAAGTGCCATGTCCAAGGCCACACAGCGAGTAAGTGGCAGAGCCAGAATTTGAACATTGGTCTCTTTAATGCCAAAACTGCTCTTTTCTCTACAATATGCTGATTATGTAGCTATAGAACATATGTGAAACAGATCACATTTGCATCTCAATGCACATATATCTACATCAGGGTCTTTTAGCACAGTGACATTCTGGACTGGATAATTCTTTGTTGTAGGGAGCTGTCCTGTGCATTGTAAGACATTTAGCAACATCCTTGGCCTCTACCCACCAGATGTTAGTAGCATCCCCTCCATCTCAATTGTGACAACTAAAAATGTCTTCAGATATCCCCACATTTCTCTTGGGGGAAGAATCTGCCCTGGTTGAGAGCCATTGATATACATAATAGAATAAGAAGTAATTCAGCATGTTTGCAAGGAGAGAAGGGGCTCAGAGATGGTGAGCCCCTAAGCTAACCAAGACCTGAGTTTGGCCAATGAACAGATTGGCTGGGAAGTCCTCTCCAGGGATTAAGGTTAGCCTACACCTTGTCAAGATGTGGCAGAACCATGTAAATTCTGTACCCTAGAAGCTAAAATGAGGAATATCTGATCTTATCAGAAGCAGTGGGATGCGAGCTTCAGTCCTGCTACTAAGCGGTTGTGTGGTCTTGGTTCAGTCTCCATCATGATGATAACAGATTATTAATGGTTTTTATGTGCCAGACATTGGTCTTAATGCTTCATATGTATTTACTCATTTAATCCCTATGGCAATCCAATAAAATAGTTACTAAGATTACCACATTTTATAGGTAAGGGAACTTGGCAAGAAAGGCTATGTTACAGCTAAAATTACACACAGTAGAGTCAAAATGAAAACACAGGCTCTGAAGTACTCATTTTATCTCTGAGCCTATTTCTACTGTGTGTAAAATGAGAGGTTGGATTGGCTGATTTCACAAATATTTCCCTGTCTGAAAATTCCAGGATTCCAGGCAGTCATGAATACAACATGTATTTACTGGACATCAATATATGCTGGACAGTAAGGGACATGAAAATTCTCCAGGATTTTATAGTTCTAGAACAGGGGAGGTAAGACAAGCACGTTTTTATTTTTAAAAAGTACTTGTAATGGCCACTATTAACTGAGTGACTGTTAGATGTCACTCATGCATTATACATTTGACCCGAGTTAGCTTTAGTCCTCACAAGAACCCTGTAGGGTCAGGAATGCCTTTTCTCAAATAAGTAACTGGGGCTCAGAGAGGTGAAGTGACTTGCCACACAAAATTAGAGAGGTTTACAAAAAGTGCAAAGTGGGAGGTGAGTTTCTCATCTCAGGCTCAGATGGGCCACCCTTCCTCTCTGTCATTTAGCAAAGTGGTAGGAGGACAGTGTAAGCCCCAAATGCAGAAGGCTTGACTTATTTAGCTCTAAGACTGTTGATAACCCAGTGTCTTTCTTTCTTTCCTAAGAAAGTCCATGGAGGGACAGAAAGACTCTGGGTGGCTGTTGGATGACTGGAGAAGTTGGTAGCTCCATCAGTAACAACAGCAAAGCAATTAGGTTCCAGGTATGGAATAGATGATGCTGCCCCCACCTAGAGTCCTTGGCCTTGGTGTCACCATAGCCACTCCATGTTCTATCCACAAACCTAGCATGATCTTTTTTCCATGCCTTGTTCATGTTCTTTCTTCAATATGGACACCTCTTTCCAATTCCTCCACCTATCACCCTTTGACAAACTCCTACTCATCTTTTGTGACTACACTCAAAGTCACCTCATCCCAGAAATCTTCCACAATTTTTTCAGTTTAAATGGCAACTCCCTCTGTGCTTCCTTAGCTCTTAGTTTATTTCTTATTTTCATAGTCATTATTTATATTTATGTCTTCTCCAGTCCCAGAGAAGTTCTTAAAAGGCAGGGACTTGTGTTTTACTTACAAGTAAACTTATAAACACAAGTGCCTGGTTGATAATAATTTGTGCCCAGTTGATAATAATATTCCCTCATTCTTTTGTAATAGTCACACAATATTTGTTGTGTACCATGCAAGCACTGTGCTAGGCTTTGTAGTAGATAAGTTTGTTCTGGAAGCTTTCCTAGAACCCACAGCCGACTTCAGGAAAAAGACCATCTAACAAAACTTGTGACACAGTGTTCTGAGTGGTCCACACAGGGCAAGAGGAGGGAGACTGTCTCTGCAGGAGCTCAGGAAGAATTTTCCAAAGGAAATGCTCCAGGTGGGCTTTGAAATGTAAATATAAGAGGGGACTTTTCAGGCAGACAAGTGGGTGGACAGGAGAAGCTTTCTAGGTGGAGAAAAAAGCCTGCACAAAGGCTGAGGATGAGAAACAGTGAGGTGAGGTTTGCGTAGCATGAATGCAGGGTAGAATTTGTGCAGGGTGGCAGGGGATGTGGCTGAGGGGTGGGTACTGAGGGGACTGGGTGTGAGAGATTCTGTATGTCCTACTGAAGGGTTTGAGTTTATTCTGTTAGGTGAGATGGACTGTCTACCCAGACTGGCAACCAGTCACTACCATCCCTGGGCAGAGCCTTGGCAGCCGTCTTTGTTGTAGGTTAGTCCACATCCCTTGGGCATGGCTGGTAGGACCAGGGATAAACATCTGCCCCAAACTGGACCAACCTCAAGTCTTCTCCCCCATGACTTGTAATTGAAGCTGAGGAAGAGTCAAGACATTCTCTTCTTGTGGCCAAGACTTGACGTGAACCCCTTTTGGGCTTCTTATTGTGAGTGTTACAGGCTGAATTGTATCTCTGCAAAACTCACATGTTGAAATCTTATTCCCCAGTCCTAACCTCAGGACATCTTTGGAGATGGGACCTGTCTTTAAGGCAGTAATTAGATTAAACTGGATCATTAGGGTGGGTCCTTACTGAATATGACTGATATCCTGATAAAAAGAGATTAGGACACAGGAACACGCAAAGGGAAGACCTTGTGAAGACACAGCGAGAAGGCGATCACTTATAAGCCAAAGAGGAAGGTCTTAGAAGAAACCAACCCTGCAGACACCTTGACCTTGGACCTCTTTTTTGTGAGAAAATAAATTTCTGGTGTTTAAGCCTCCTAGTTTGCAGTACTTTGTATGACAGCCCTAGCAAAGTAATTCAGTGGGTCTCTGGCTAACATATTAACTATGTGGCTGTCTTGCTTGTGTCTCTGCTCAGCAGCCCCCAGAGGACAGCCCCTCCTGCCACCTCACATTCACAATGATGATGTTCAGGCACCTGGTGGTGGGAGGTGGGGGCTACTTTTCTCCCTAGTCTGGGTACAAATTGCCTGCTGCTCCCAAGCTAATACATGCACACTGGACTCTGAGAAAAGTTTGAGCAATTCTATGCTCAGGGTTAAGCCAGGTGTGGTGGCTCACACCTATAATCCCAGCATTTTGGGAGGCCGAGGTGGGACAATCGTTTGAGTCCAGGAGTTGGAGACCAGTCTGGGTGACATGGCAAGACTCCATCACTACAAAAAAAAAGAAAAAAGAAAAAATTCAGGGTTTAGGTGTTAAGTACTGAACTATAAAGTGCTGCAGACGCCGGACCTTAGTTTGGTCATGTCCCATGTGGATGCTTTCTCCTTGCCTAATGTTCTCCGTTTTCTCCTACCCTTCCCAAGCCCTCTCCATTCTACCCCTCCCTTCAGAGTACTCTGGCTCTCCTACCTTCCCACCCATTTAGGCATCCGTATGGCACTCCAACAAAATCGTGAAGTCTCCATACCCACCAGTCCTTTCTGGTATCTGGCAGATTTGTCAACCTCAGGACCTGACAGTCAAGAACTCTTCTCTTGCCCCTTGGTTACCAATGCCTGTTGAGGGCAGTTGCAACTCAGGACCAGCTGGCCAGGCTGTCGGGACTGCCTTTGTCCTGTGGATAGATTGAAGCTTCTCCTTCTTCTCTGCATTTCTGTGGCTGGTTTTTCCCCAGAGTATTCAAAATGAAACTGATCTCATCCCATCACCCCAAGAATTAATTTATTTCCAAAACACATCCCTGCCACACACTCATCCTTCTGATCTGCATGAGAAGTTAATATTCCTCTTAGTAAGATGACTTTGCATTTATTTCTTGTAAGTTAATACCCTGGCCCTATTGTGTTCTCATTTGCCCCTTTCTTGATGAGAGTTAAATCATAAATCCACTTGGCAGAGAATGTGCACGCCAAGTTCCATTTGTATTGGAGGGCTAACTGGTCGTGTTTTACTTCAGACTGTATGTATAAGCCTAGAAATGATGACATGGACATAGTTGACCTGTCCTGGGCATGAAGGGGCACAGAACACTGAGAAGAAAAAGAATAATGAAGTAGACATCCAAGAGAAACAGAAAAGAGTGATGGAGAGATGGACGATGTCCTGAGATCCAGGCAGTATTCTCTTTTGTTGCTGTTATTTCTTTCCGCAGCTTTCTTGTCCTTGGGTGGCTGTGATAGATATTCCAGTAATCCCAGATGTACACTCCTCTTCCTATAGTAGTAGCTGAACCCCGAGTCTTCAGTGGGGTACATGGATGCCCAGATGAAAGACGACATTTTCCACTTCCCTTGCAGTTACGTGTGGCCATGAGGATGAATTGATGAGTGGCACTGATGTGTATGACTCCTGAGTTGTGCTCTTAAAGTGAAGCATTGCTTCCTTCACTCACCTTTCCCTCTTTCCTTGGGCTGCATGGCAGATGTGTTAGTATTTCTTAGGCCACTCAGGTGAGAACAATCTCTAGGCGTAGCAGAGCAAGAAGATGGAAGGATCCTGGGTCCTGGACAAAAGGGACTCACCTCACCAGCCATGGCCTGCTTACATCTGAACTATTATGTGGGTGAGAAATAGCTAACTTGTTTAAGCCACTATATATTTGGACTCTGTTACATCACAGGGGTGCATATCCATCCTGATTTCTACAGGTGTTTTTTGTTTTGTTTTGTTTTGTTTTTGAAAAGCGGGTCTGACCACCATCTGTTTATCTCTTTCTTTCCTGAACTTAATCTAAAATCTAAAGTAAGAGAGCTCACCACTCCTCTCTTGGTCACTCACTCCATAAAAGTGTATAGCTGGAGCTACTACAGCCATTCTCCCACTGGGTGAAGGCCAGTGGGAATGGGGAAGAAGAGGGCAACACTCAGTGATAAGCAGAATGAGAGCTAGAGGCACCTGACAGGTTCCAGTGGTACCTGAAGTAAATTGTACCTCACACTTTCTGCAGTTTCCTGAAGTGGCTCATTAAATTGCACCCTTTTGGGATGAGGCTCATGGAGTTCCATTTCTTTTTTTCTCCATACTACCAGGAGTCCTTACTAACTCCCATAAGCTCTCATAAATTCTCTCTGTCCTTATCTCTTCCTCCTGCTAAAGTTTGCTGTATTTCATTTTTATTGCTGGCTTCCAATGAGTTCTAGAGTCCAAAGAAAGTTAGTGGTGGCTTTTAACAGGATGAGAGATGGGGTCAGTTTTCCTTTTACGATGCTCGCTTGAGGGTTCATGAAAGTTTTCATCTAATGCAGAGTTGAATTCCCTGCAACCAGGCAGGAACAGAGAGGTCTCTGCAGGACCTTGTGTAGTTACCTAAGTTTCAAGCCTTCATCACTTCCAGAGTAGGATAATGCTTCTTGCACTCCCAAGATTCTTAAAGGCTCAGACCACAGCTGCTTCCCATTCCAAGAGTAACCTAAGAGTTCCTCTGAGGTTGATTAGGAGACGTGGGATAAAAATTGGGTACACATTTTAGAGGAAGACTTTGCACACATTTTCATTCAATAAAAGTTAATAAAGCAGGATGGTTAAGTAAAGTAACTTACTCAACCTCCCATGGCTTATAAATGCTAAGTAGTACCAGACTTGAAAGCAGATCTAAGCCTTGGCTTCCTCATCTGTCAAACGGTGTCAAATAATCTCCATTTCACCAGATTACTGTGAGATTTAATTGAAATAGTGTCCATTAAGTGATTGACTTGGTAAGTTCTCGTAAATGGTAGCTGTAATTATTTTTGTAATTATGATTATTACTAGACAACTCAATGGATGCTCTGGTCCTGGACTTGGGAAGTTGGATCAGAGAGATGGGAGGCAGAGTTTTCACACTACACAAGTCCATGCCTCTAATGTGAAGAGCATCCTCTACACACTGAGCTCTACTTTAGGGATCGTCAGGACTGAGAGGAGATCGCAGAAAAGGAATCTTAAGGGAAATTGCACTTTATAGACTTTTCCCCAGGATACAACCATTTCTCTTTCCTATGGGAAGCAGATATTTGAGTTTTAGCTTTAGCAATGCCTTCTCCCTAAGGGGACCTTGGCTCTGCTTCTAGAGCAGAGGAGATGGGGAGAGGTGTGATGTGTTTAGAGCTGCCTGCAGATTCCTTGAAGCTATAGCTGCTCCCCCTCTGTGTTGCACCCCACGGTCTTCTCTGCAGCTGGGCCCACAGCAAAGCTTTAATTAATGCTAGAAGGACACCCACAGCTTCATTTAGATTCTTCCTATGAATCTGAGGCAAAATCTCAAGTGCAGTGGGGGAGAATCTGCCCAGGGGTCATTCCTGTGCTGAAAACCTCTTGTGTTTCACATGGCCTTTAGGGAAAAGGCAAAATCCTTAGCATGAAGGACCTGGCACCATATAACAGAAACTCCCACACAGTGGGCCATGGCACACTGGTAAATTCAAACCCTTCATAAAATGTCCCCCAAATCTGATCCATGTTTATATGGCAGCAGAAGTGAAGGTCCTCAAGGGGCATGTTTGAGAAATGGTTGATGGTCACTGTTAGGCAAATTTACAAGCTAAAGATGAATACTGAATTGTTTAGGAGAGGAAGAATTTTCAGAGGCAGTATAAGAGAGAGAGAGAAGATAGATGAAAGGGCTGGTAGGAATGAGGAACTGGAGAAAAGGGGCGGAGGTGTTTAATGGAGCAAATCGAGGACATTTCATTGTATGGTATGCAACTTAATCTTCCCCTCTATCCTATCGCTGAATCTGGTGGAAACCATCCACTTTTTATCAATAGGATGTGGAGGAGTGAATTTATTCTGTGGATGTGTTAAAGTGTTTACTTTGGCTTCCCCATGGGTGAAGGCCTAGTTTGAATGTTGCCCATGGGAGAACCCTTACAACTAGTTAGGTTTGCAATTTATTTTTGCTGCAATTTAGAATAACATGACAACTGTAGATATTCCAAGAGGAATATTCCTCTGTAGGTATACTGCAACATCAGAGGGGAATAGCCTCAGATTTAAGCTCCATGAAAGCAAAGCATGTTGTTTGCTTTATTCACTGCGGTATTCCTAATGCCTAGAACTGTGCCTGGCCTACAGCAGGTGCTGAATGAATAATGATTGTTCTGTGATCTGTCCTGTCTACCTCTCTTGCCTCTTTTCCCGTCCTGCTGCACATCTTCTCTGCTTTAATACCACTGAAGTGCTTCCAGCTCTTGGGATATGCCCCACTTTATAACTCATTGATTCATACATCCATTCGGCAAAAATATACTGATTTCCTGTTCTGTGCCAGGCATTGTGCTAGAAACTGGAGATACTTGGAGAGCAAAATGTAGAGTTATCTGACAGTCAGTGGAGACAGCATCATTCCAATAATTTTACACACACACACACACACACACACACACACACTTTATATAAATATAAACCTGCAGGCTAGGACAGATGCCAAGAAGAACAATTGTGCTACAAGATTAGATTATAGTAGGATTTGTTCTGGATTGAGAAGCTGATATTTGATCTGAGTTCTGGAGGTCCACTAGCAACTAAAAGATTATCAGTGTGGCCAGAGTAGTTGAAAACATGTTTGCGTGTGTGAGGGTCGTGTTCAGATATGAGATCAGATGGGTGGGCTGGGGCCAGGCCCTGCACAATCTTGCAAGCCATATTAAATGTTTTGGTCTTTATTCTAGAAGCAATGGGGAGCCATTGAAGAGTTTTAAGTGTGATAAAGGTGTTTGACATGATCAAATTTGCTTTATAAAAAGATCATTCTGGCTGCAGAGCTCTGTTGAGCTCCCTGCCACTCGTCCCTACCCCACAAGCCTTCCCTACCCAGTCTGGGGCCATGCAATTACTTAGTCGGTGGTGGGGACAGCCACAGTAGGTGACTGAAATCTCAGTCATGTATTTATTGACTCTTGGCTGCTGTTCATAATGAACTCTCAGCTTCCCTAGGGGAGCTGAGTAGATTTGCCAAGAAGAGAAGGAAAGGGTGGGGAAACTGCAAGGGGATGGATGTGGGGCTTGGTGTTCTGTTCTCACATCTGTCTCCCTCTATTGATGCCTGCTGCCACGATGATGTATTAGAATTCAATAAGCTTTGCTTGTCTTTTCCTAGAAACGGAAGGGCTGGCAGGGGGAGAGCAGGCCCCATGTCACAGTGAAGGGGGAAGCAATTCAAATGAATCACTTTATTAACTAGCAGGGGGAATCCACCGTCAGTGTGAGGCCATTGCTATGTTATTAATCCCAGTTCTTACCCAGAATGTTTAACCTTGGTGATTCTAGTGGCCGTGAGACATAAAAACCCTAAGTTTAATAAGGCAGCTGGGCATCACAATCTCTTTGACTCCAGGAACAAGGATGGAAAGTCTTTTGCTTCCTCTGCTTAGGATGTTGACTCCAGGGTGGAAACAAAGTCTCAGGAAATGAGAGGGACTGGTAATGCGCATATCGATCTTACCGCCCTCCTGCTCAGGAACGCCTGTAAGGATAATGATCTCTGCTGATGCAGGCCTTACCTTACACTTGACTTATGCCCTTATACAGAGGACATTCAGTTCAACCAGAATTGCTCTTCCAAAGAGAAAACTCCTTTTGTTGGGAACTCTTTTGGTTGGTGTTGAGGCTGAAGATTATTTTTGGAAATACCTGCATGGATTTCCAGGGTTGTTCTGGGGAGGAGGGGAGGACAGGAGGGAAAGACAGTAAGTTATAGCACGGAGACAGCAATACAGTGGAAAGCTACTTGCTTTGTGATGTGACCCCTTCCCAACATCCAGTGGCAAATTTCCAAGAGTTCTCAAAAGTCACAAAAGGGTGGATGGGACTTGATTTCTCATAGATACTGGAGAGGAAGCAATGCTGGGTATTGCAGGGTGAAATCCAGGCAGCATGGGTAGGCTGACTTTGGTCATGTGTCCACCTCTGGACCAATCATAATGGCTGGGAGAATGTGATGCTCTGATTGGCTTGGGCCTGAGTCACATGCACTATGGCTGGAAAAGAGGTGGAGCCCCATCAGAGCACGTGTGCCCACCTCTGGACCAATCACAATGGCTGGGAGAATGTGATGCTCTGATTCACTTGGGCCTGTGGCTAGAAAGGTGACTGGCTAGAAGGGATGACTGCCTCTGATTGGCTTGGATCTATGTCACACGCACTATGGCTGGAAAAGGAGGTGGGGCCTCATAAAAGCACATGGACTGAGCACTGGGAAGGGTGCTTCACCCAGAGACAACAATTCTTTTGATTTGATTTATCTTTTCTTTTCTGTTTCTCTTCTGCTTCTGTGTACTGTTTCTGTCTCCTGTTTCTTCATCCACTGCTTTTAATAGTAATCACAGCTACCCAAAACAGGGGTGTATGCATCAGGCATTAATCCTCAGAATGAGCCTGTGAAGAAAGGACTTACTAACTTATTTATGTATAAGCAAACTGAGACACAGAGAGGGTACACAGCATGTCCAAAGTCATGTAGTTGGTACATGGCAAGGAGGTACCAGCAGGATTTGAAACCCAGGTTTGTGTGGCTTTCATGCCCACATTGCAGCCATGGCTGAACTGTTCCTGCTTCTCCTCCCCCCTACTTGGGGAGAAGCACATGTAAAACTCCCCCAGGAGACAGGATCTGATTGGGTTGGCTGGAGAATTCTCCGATCCACCATGGAGAATTCCTGAGCCAACACTCCTCATTGGCCCCCTTAGTTGAACTTGGATGGCTGCCTGGGACCCAGACCCTGATCCCTGGTCCAGGCTCTTGTGGTCAGAGGGCAGCTTACATGACCCAAAGCCAAGGGACTTGAGTGGAAGAAAGTGCCTGTGCTTATTTTCTTAGGCCAGTGATATAGGCTCAAGAATTCCTCAATTTGGCCCAATTCAAGGACTAGACGACTTGATGTTTTCAGTCCACAGAACATTAAAGCTGGTCTGGCACCACCATTTTAAAACTGAGACCCAAAAGAGGGGGTCTCACACAGCAAGTTTGTGATGGGAGGTCTCTGCATGTAGACTCTGGGGTTCTTTTTGCTATAAAGAATTGGCCTCCAGCCCGGGACCAGTAGAGAGAATTAGGAATCCCACCCTCAAACACTTGGCAACAAAAACAAGGAGTTTGTTAGCTTTCTTCTTTCCTACCTGGGCTCACTCTGTCCACTTTCTCGGAGTTTTTAAGAAAAGGCTGTTTTAAAAAAAAATCCAGTCTCATTCTGATGGTTTATTAATGGAGATGGCTGCTGTTTCAACAATTTTAATTAGGGCTGAATGTTACTGTATTCAAACCCCAGGGAGTGTCAAGGAAAGGGAGCCACTAAGCAAATCTAAGGATCAAATGAATAGATTAATTAAATATCACCGCGTAGGCAGCTCAAGGCATGCGGACCTGCAGCCCCTACTTCCTCCCCGACATGTGGATGAGAAGGGGAGAGAAGCGAGGCAGGAACTGGTGGTGGGCTCCCGTAGGCGAGTGGCTCGAGGCATATGTGTAAGTTTCAGTGTGACACCAGCCACCAGTTTTGTTTTGTTTTCAGCCAAGGATTTGGCTTCCGTTGTTAAAGGCAAAACAAGCATGGAAATCCCCAGTTGGGTCACTGCTTCCCCAACTTCCCGCTAGGACACAAAAAGTTGCAGCTCTTATTTCTAATGGATTCATTTTATTTAGCATTCACTTTATGCCGGTTCTGTACTCAATGCTTTATGAAAATAGACTCATGTAATCATCGCAGCAACTCTACGAGATAAATGGTAGTATATCCCCATTTTATACAGGAGGAAATTGAGGCAGAAGAGGATGAAATAATTTGCCCAAGGTTTCATGACTGCTGGGTGGCAAAGCTACAATCCAAGCCCTGGCTTCCAGTTCAGTCTGTGTTACTAACCACTGCCTTCTCTGCTTCTTGGCATTGGTCACTGAATCTTCCACTTGTGAGTCCAGAGCTGTAAGGTCCAGGCTTGATCTGTGTCCTTAAGCCTCAACCTCCAGTGGGCCCCTCATGTCATCCGGCCAGCAATTGGCCCTCAGCAGGACCAGAGTTGTAAATCCAGATGAACTTCCTACCTTATATAGTTAAGAGGTCAGTCTAGTTCTTGATCATCCACCATGGAATCCAGGTTCTTTCACTTGCTAGCTGTGTGACCCTGGGCAAGTCACTTGACTTCCCTGTGCCTTAGTTTCTTTATCTGTAAAATAGAGGCAATGATAATAATAATAAAAAAGAATAAATGAGTTACTGTATGAAAATCCTTGAAGCAGTATCTGGCATGTGGAAAGCACCAAGAGTTTGATTTACTATTATTGTTATTTTGTTTTATTTTTATTTTTATTTTTTGAGATGGAGTTTCACTCCGTCATCGAGGCTGGAGCGCAGTGGCATGATCTTGTCTCACTGCAAACTCCACCTCCTGGGTTCAAGCGATTCTCCTGCCTCAACGTCTCAAGTAGCTAGGATTACAGGCATGCATCACCACATTCGGCTAATTTTTGTATTTTTAGTAGAGATGAGGTTTTGCCATGTTGGCCAAGCTAGTCTCGAACTCCTGACCACAAGTGATCCACCCGCCTCGACCTCCCAAATTGCTGGGATTACACATGTGAGCCACCATGCTCAGCCTATTATTGTTATTTTTATGATATTATTATTACATTCTGCTTTCCAAAAGGCTTGAGATTCTTTCAGTCCCTGACCCTGACATTGATTTCTGTTTGCATGCCTGATTTGCACCTCAAACGTCGAGCTTGAGTTACTCTTCTGGCTCTGAACTTTGCCCTCTCAACTCTGTCTTGATGTAAACTTGCCCTTTTGCATCCTTGCTTCTTGGAAAGCACCTTTCCTGCTCTAGCCCAGCTCCTAACACCAAACACCTCACTGGAACAAAACACATGTCCCCTCAGCCTCAGAATCAGCCCTGTCTGTGGCTCCAATTGCTCTTACATGGATGAGGATCTTCTGGGTACCTAAAAGGGCTCTGTTTTTCATAATCGTGAGAGTGATAATGATAAAAATAAAGCAAGTTCCATTTCTAACACCACTGGCAATCAGTAAACCGACCAAGAAATGTTAGCTGGAAACTTTAAAGATTCAGAAATGATGGGGTTATGAAGTTATAAGACAACCCTGAACTTCAGGATTAAAAAATACCATTTTGGCTGGGCGCAGTGGCTCATGCCTGTAATCCCAGCACTTTGGGAGGCCGAGGTGGGCAGATCCCGAGGTCAAGAGATCGAGACCATCCTGGCCAACATGGTGAAACCCCATCTCTACTAAAAATACAAAAATTAGCTGTACATGGTGGTATGCCTGTAGTCCCAGCTACTTGGGAGACTGAGGCAGGAGAATCACTTGAACCTGGGAGGCGGAGGTTGCAGTGAGCCAAGATTGCACCACTGCACTCCAACTTGGTGGCAGAGCAAGACTCCGTCTCAAAAAACACAAACAAACAAAGTCATTTTAAACATTTTAAAGTGTACACTCAATGGCATTAAGTGCACTCATAATGTTTTGAAATCATCACCATCTAGTTCTAGAACTTTTGGATCACTTCAGACAGAAACTCCATATAAATAAGTAGTCATTCCGACTCCCCCTCTTCTTAGCCCCCAGCATACTTTAATAGTTGTCTGCCTCTATGGAGTTTAAGAAATTTAAATCTACTTGCAGAAACCAACAAAAGTTTGCTAACAGAAAGAGCAGTGTGTACCAAATGCAAGAGCATAGCTTGGTGGTTAGTTTTGTGAACCCTAAAGCCAAACAGCCTGGGTTTAAATCCTGGCATTTCTGCTTATTATGGAGTGACCTTGGGCAGATTAATCTACCTATCTGGGCCTCAATCTCTACATATATTGATATGGTTTGGCTGTGTCCTCACCCAAATCTCATTGAATTGTAGTTCCCATGTTCCCATAGTCCCAAACTATTAACCACTGCCTTCTCTACCTCTTGGCATTGGTAAGTGACTTCTTCCCCTTGAGAGTCCAGGGCCATAAGGCCCAGGCTCGATCTGAATCCTTAAGCCTCAACCTCCAGTAGGCCCCTCATGTCATCGGGCCAGCAATTGGCCCTCAACAACGTGTGGTAGGAGGGACCCGGTGGGAAATAATTGAATTATGGGGGCGGTTATCCCCATGCTGTTCTCATAATAGTGAGTGAGTTCTCATGAGATCTGATGATTTTATAAGGGGCTTCTTCCTTTGTGGTTGGCACTTCTCCTTCCTGCCACCCTGTGAAGAAGGTTCCTTTCTTCTCCTTTGCCTTTTGCCATGATTGTAAGTTTCCTGAGGCCTTCCCAGCCAAGTGGAACTGCAAGTCAACGAAACCTTTTTTTTTTGTTTAACAAATTATCCAGTCTTGGCTATTTCTTCATAGCAGTATCATAATAGACTAAAACAAATATACAACAAAAAATGAGAGTTACAGAGTTCTGTCCCTCATAGGCTAGTTGGGAAGTATGTAAAGAGCTGAGAACCACATCTGGCTGTAGTAAGTGCTATGTAAGGATTTGCTATTGTTACAGGCATGGATAGTAAGTCCTGTGGCCTAGCTTATTGTAATTTTTTAAAGGGCAAGAACCATTTCTATCATGCCTATCTGAGAATCCCCAGCATCTAGCATGATATCTGGCATTCAGTAGGTGCCTGGTAAATGTTTGTTGAATGACTGAATAGGAGTTTAGGAAAGATGGGAGATTACTGTGGGACACGACATATTATTTGGGAAACCCTACACTCAATGTCAAAAACATTCTGCAGCTATTTGGCAAACCTTGTTAAGAACCACCTGAGAGCTGGAGGTTGTGTGACGCACTACAGATAGAATGGAAAACCAAGCGTGTCACCAACGAAGATATGATGAAAATGATTATAATTTATCAAAACACCCAATGTTTGTCAAGCACTTAACAGGTGCCTGGCACTGTGTTGAAAACCTTACGTGCACGAATTCATTTAATTTTATTTATGACTCAACCTATGAGACAAAACCACTAGCACAATGCAATAATAGCAATGAAAACGCTATTTTTTTAAACAGAGCAAAATGTCAACAAGTGCAAATGAATCCTCTGACAATTAAGTCCATATGGGAGGTGGAGATGATGAGAATAGTTAAGTGAGGACAACCATGGACTTCTGATGAAACATCTGTATTTGTGATCCAGCCAGCCTGTTAATCATCTGGATATTTGCAGCCTGAGCTGTCAGTTGCTTTTGGTTTGCATTTTTCTTTTTCTTGTCCTTTAAAATTCACCTTCTACTCTGTTATAGAACAGATCTTATCCTGCATGTTACCTTTTCCTGGCAATACAGGGGGATGGCAAAGAGAATGTTTGCAGATGCCTCAGCAAACCAGGTCCCTGATCCCTGAGAATAGGTGCTCTTGTCTGTATCTTCTTGTCTGTATCTTCTGCTCACAGCTGGTTAATTGGATCCAGCACAGGGTGATGGAGGCAGGCGTCAAAGTACAATGACCTAAATCAAACCCAAGATTAATTAAAAAGTGTCCAAGTGGATTGAATATTTCATGACCTGAAGGCTGAAGTCAGGTCTCTTTGGAATAGAAATCAGACGAGAATGTGTCGTGGGGGTGGGGGTCGATTGGAAAGAGAAGAAAAGTAAGAGAGGAGGAGGGAGAAGAATGGGGAGAGGAGTAGAGAGGAGGGAGAGAAAGGGCAGGCAGGAAGCAGGGAGGATGGGAAGAATGAGAATGAATATATGACTTCACGGAAATCAAACTATCTTCTCACCTTCATCATTAGATGTTCTCAGAGGGTGATGTACCTTTCATGGGGTTATTTTGAAAAGCTGATCTTTTCAATTATTCCGTGAGGGTAGGTAGAGTTCATTGCTGGTTCACAACTTCCCACGCAAGGACCCTGGAGCCCAGAAAGGAACAACCTCCCCCAGCCCCCGAAGCTTGCTGGGATTCAGATGCAAGCCCCGGTCTTCAACGTCATTGCAGAATTGGCAGGGAGCCAGGAGACAGAGGACATTTCCACCTTCTGAGCAACAGGTTCCCAGAATCTCGGGAGGCGTTTCTTCCAGAAAGACATTTTTTTTCCTGTTCCATTTCTCTACCAAGGAATTAGTTGGAAACGTGGATTCCCTCAGGAAACTGGGAAATTCTCTGGTCCCCCGAGTCTATCCTTGGGCTTCAGCTATATTATCTGTTGTTTTTGTGTCCCTGTGTCCATATGGATGGGTCTGATCACTGCTGTGTCCATCGGTCTTTATGGGTATCTGTCCTGTGTGGCGTTGTTCTTTGCCTATCTCAATACCTACTGTCAGCCCACCCCTCTCTCGGTCATTTCCCTCTGTATCTTCCCATCTCTCTGGCAGGTCTGCTCTGTTCATGGCCCACCCATGCTCACCACCTCTTTGCTTTTCTTTCTCACTGACTTCCCTCTCTCTTCTCCTCCTTTACTCCTATTTGCTGAAGTTCATGCACATTTTAAGCATCTTTGTGCCTTTCTTTGCCCTTCTCCTTTCTCTGACTTTTCTCCCCTCCCTTCTCCTGCTCCTGCGTCTTTCCTCTTTCCTTTCTCTCTTTCCCATTCCATTATGGATGTTGTGTTGGTGGCTCCAGTCAATTCCAATCAATAAGCATCTCTAGATTCCCTGCTGCAAGCCAGCAGGTGAGCTGAGGGCCCCCTGGGAATACAGACCCAGGGGGTCCCTCTCTGCACGTGGCTTTTAGTCAGTCAGGTTTTAGCAACTTGATATAAACTTTTATTTTCTAATCAGCTTCAACTTGCAGGTGGCCTTGAGTGTGGCCATTGCCAGAAGGAATGGTAAGGATGACTGAGCCACAAAGTGAGAGGGGAGGCAGGGGGCTGCTTGTCTCCGTGGGCAGAGTGGGTAGGGTGCAGATGACTGTAGTGGGCAGGTAGTGCCACAAAGGAGGTAGCACCTGCTCTTACCCCCCTGGGAAGTGACTCTTAGCTGTTTAGTGGCTCTGCCATTCACCCTCATGGGTACAGTCTCATCGCCTGTCTGTCCTTCCTAGGCTCTTTTCAGGGACCGCTCCGTTACATAATCAGTGTGCTCTGGAAGCCATAATTCCACAATTGGTGACTTCTCCGATGAAACACAAGACTGAGAAAGCCTCACGGCTCTAATTATTTTGCCAACTCTTTCTTCTGCATATCAATTTCCCTCCCCTGCACAATTCATATTCTATACATCTGGATGGCAAGGAGGATGCCTGGGGAAATGACATGGCTTTGCACATGAGATTTGTTAGAAGTTGGAGGAGAGACTGTCTTATTTCACTTGATAATCTCTTATTTATGGGTTTGTTCTTTTCTTAATAGTGACGAGAGTTACTATCTCCGTCTTGCTGTGACAGCTTTATCAACACCTCTGTGGCTGCATTTCCATCTAGGTGGTGGAACTGTGTTGTAATTGAATTGGCATAAATAACAGGAAAACCCACTGACTGGGAATGTCTGCAAGCCCAAAGGCCTGGATTTTACACAATCTGCCTCTTCTTGTGGGCAGTGAATTTGCTAGATATTCTAAGATCTAGAGCCTGCCATTCTGTCTACTGCTGACAAGGTGGGGTTTTATCAAACTCTTTTAATTTCTCTGGGTTCAGATTCTCTAGGTAGAAGCTCCTTTTGAGGCAGCAGGTGCTGTAGGAGAGGCACAGGTTATGGAGTCACAATGACCTTGTTGGCTTCCTGGCTTTGTGGATTAATTACTATGAACTTCCTCATCAGTAAGAGACAACAACATTTTTTAAAGAGCTATAGCATTTTTTAAGTCTTTGCAAATGCTGTATGTGTAGCACTTCATTAATTCTCACAAACACAAACATAGTTTTATTTTCTTAACAAATCTCAGAAGGAGAAATGGATTCATGGACACATATTCATGTGTTCACTTTGATTCAGTAACGCATACTTTTGAAATATTTTAGGATGCGTATTATAGTTCAAAACTAAAGGTGAAAACTAAAGCTGGGAAGGACTATGAAATGTATCTTAAGTAGTGTCCGCGAAGGCAAAGAGCCAGACAGGGCGACTCTAAAGGGCCATACGTGTTGTGCACTTCTCAACTCCCAGGAGAGGACTCTTCACCCAAGACAGGGCTCAGCAAACTACAGCCCATGGGACAAATCCAACCTGTTCCTTTACCTTTCCCTTTTTTTTTTTTGAGACGGCATCTTGCTCTGTCACTCAGGCTGTAGTGCAGTGGCGCGATCTGTGCTCACTGCAACCTCCGCCTTCCGGGTTCAAGCGATTCTCCTGCCTCAGCCTCCCAAGTAGCTGGGACTACAGGCATGTGCCACCACGCATGGCTAATTTTTTGTGATTTAGTAGAGGCAGAGTTTCACCGTGTTAGCCAGGATGGTCTCGATCTCCTGACCTCGTGATCCCTCCGCCTCAGCCTATCAAAATGCTGGGGTTACAGGCCTGAGTCACTGCACTCAGCCCCAGCCTGTTTCTGTAATAAGGTTTTATTGCAACAACTTCATTCATTACTTTTTTGTCTATGGTTGCTTTTATGCAGCAGAGTTGAGTAGTTGCAACAGAGATAGTATAGCCCACAAAGATGGAAATGTTGACGATCTAGCTCTTTTCAGAAAAAAAGTTTGCTACTCCTGATCTAGATGACAGTTTGAACTCTCTTAAGTTGTTCAACATGGCAGCCATGGAACCATGAGTTGAATATGTACCTAGTTAAGCTCTGAGTGACTGACTGATTTCTACCCTACAGGGTAGCTATGAGAATTAATGACATAGGAATCTCTCTTTCACAAATGTTTACACACGGGACCAAAGATTTAGGGACAAGAATGGTCACTGCAGCATTATTTCTACTGGGAAAAATCTAGAAAGAATCCAAAAGTCCATCTCTAATGGATATGATGAAATAAACGAGGCTACAGTTATACAATGACAGATCATGTAGCTGTTAAAATGAATGAGGCAGACCCAAGTGTGCTGAAAGCTGTCTATAGCAATCCACACAATCATACATCTATATAATCATGTAAGCTCCATATCTACTGTATTTTGTTACTCTAAAATGCCACTTATCACAGGAGTCACCATTATTTTGTATGTCTATAAGAAGGGAAGAAAGTGGACGATGTATAATGTCTTTAACTGTAAAATGCAGTGTTATTTTGATATTTTAAATTTTTAAAAAGTTGCATCCTAGAATAGGTGAAAACATAGTTTGCTAGCATATTAATTTAAGAATATGCATATTTCTGACAGTGTGCAGAAAATATATATCTGTATGGATATATATTAAAGAATATAGAGATTATTGCCAAGGAATAAGTGGAATTGGGCTTGGGGATGAAGGGGAGCTTTCACTTTTTAATTTTTGTGCCTCTGAATTGTTTAAAAATTTTGCAGTAGGCATGTATTTATATAATTTTTAAAACATTTTTTAAATAAAAATTACTTAGATAATAGCTATGACATGACTTAGCAAGTACCTGGCACACAATTATCTATCTAGAGGATATCTAGTTTCATTCTCTTCTATCCTCTCTGCTTGACCACCAAGAAGTCATTTGAAAGAAGAGAGACAAAATATTTAGGAACATTTCCTAAACAAAAGGGGGTATTACACATTTAAAGTGTCATTGGCTTCTTATTAAAGGTTTCTGTTCGGTCAACTTTTAAATTCTCCGTTTTCTGTGTTTCCCCAATGATAATTCCTTTGTTAATACAGAATGTAACGAACTCTACAAATGCCACACTCTGCAAGAAGGTTTTGGATTCTAAGCTTCTTTTAACAGGGTATTGATCAGAATTTTTCCATGTGTCTTTACTGCATACAGAAAATGGAAACAAATGACTTATTAGCCATAACCACAGGAAATGCTTTATTAATATTATTTCAACATGAAAGAAACATTTACACATGGTCTTTTCTTCCCCATATGCATTCTTCATACAGTGGAAGGGAGAATGAGGATAGACCTGTTCAGAATAGCAAATAACCCCCAAGTCATCTGCAAAGTGAAAATGTAGCTTGGAAATTCCCCATGTTACAAACAGAATAGGAACATTTGCACAAATTGCATGCTTGCATTGCTTTTCCCTATTTTGAATCACAAATTGGTGATTTGCCATGACATTATGCGTGTAAAAAGACAAAAATTCTCATAGCTACCCTGCGTGGTAGGAAAATCCTGGTCAATTAGACTCATGTTCAAGTCCTGGCTCCCAGGCTGCCATGTTGAACCACTCCAGGAAATTCAAACTCGTCTAGGTTGAGTCAGAAAACTTCTTTTCTGTTTATACATGGAAAGGGGACATTTATATTAAAAGAATTGGGGTTATAGATTTCAAAGCTGTAAGAAGCTTTGGGGACCATTTAATCCAGCCCACTGCCCTGTGTAGGAATCCTGCACCACAGTCTTTGTGGCTGTGCCCAGCCTTGGCCTGCATGTATATACTTCAAAGGACTCTCTATTTAACCAAGCAATGAAAATGTAGAGCAATAATGGCCATAATAATGGTAAGCCTTGGGTGTCAGAGGAAAGGCATAGCTAATACCATCTGTACTTCCTGGAAATGGCCGACACTGTTGGCTGCTTCATCAGTTACAAGGGCTTTTAGCTGCATGTAATATAATACTTAAATGACAATGACTAAATAAGAAAAACAGTTATCTAATATAACTAAAAAATATAGCATAAAACAATCCCAGGGCTACTTTAGTGGCTCAAGGATGTAATTAAGGAGCCAGGTTTGCTTCATCTTTCTACTCCACCCTTATCAGCTTGTTGGTCTTTCATACTTAGGAAGAGAGAGAGCATGCTCTTATGTCACTATCCTTTTAACAAGAAGGAAAAGCCCCCAGAGAACTTCCCCTTACATGCAAAGATCTAGAAATCGATCACATGGCTACCCCTAGCTGCAAGGGAAGCTGGAAAGTGAATATCTTGCTTGTTTAGTCTCCATAGTGGAAAATAGGAAAAGGTGAAGGAATATTGAAAATGACTCCAACTGTGCCAGCAGTTCCTATTAATTCTTCACTTCTTTCTTTGTAACAGAATTTTTTTTGTTGTTGTTGTTTAAGAATGTGATTCAGGGTACGATGAATCATTTCCAGTCCCAAAGGATGAATTATGATTGGACTAAGAAATGTAATTCCTCTTGACAGCTTGGGAATGGGGTGCAGTTCTGTTCAATGAGATGTGAGATGTCTCTCAGAAGTCTGGAGAGTTTCTGAGTGACTTATCCTCTATCTTAGGAAGGATGCTCACTTCTTCTTTTTCAGAATTGGAACAGGTTTGTTTGAAGTTCTGATGCTTGGAGTTACTATTGCCTTGTTCAACTCTGAAAGGATAAATGTGAAGGCAGATTGCAACACAAGAAAGATGGAAAACTGGAAAGATAAAAGCAGCACATATCCATCTGAACTCTGGAATTTCCTACCTCCATACCTTTTGTTATGCATTACTATTATCTTTGGTTTACAAAAAGAAAAGAAAAGAAAAGAAAAAAGCAGATCCTGAGGCAAAGAACAAATATTTCCCTTGTCAAAGGGTGCAATATTAGGGAACAGGTATGAGAGACAGAGAGAACAAAGCAGGGAAGGGGGAAAGAGTCAGTATGAGAAAACATTATTAAGTTTGCTGTTCCTTAGTGTGACTGTCCTCCAAGAATGGATATAAACTGAATCTTGGGTCAGTGCATTATAGGAGAAAGGAGGATGATTTATCCATCAACTTCCATCTCCCATTAAGCCAAGATTTGCCTATAGTGTGTTAATTGCCTCAAATTTCTGGATTTTGCATGGATGGGTAGCAACTCAGTTCCCATACTGTCCAACAGCTTGGTGTTAACAGGGAAACCCTGGGAGGGAGATGAGAAACATGTGATGCAGGTGGAGCAATAAATTGAGGTACAGTCAGATTATGCTTAATTCTGATGGAATCTCAGTGGTGGCTAGAATGAATTGGATGATACAGTGTCTGATACAGTCTACCCATTGCATCACCAGATCCTCTCTTTACTTCTACTTTTGAAAACAAGATGCCCTTGTTTCTTCCTTGAGAAGAAGAGTACAAGCCTGATCCAATTACAGAGTCCCTATCAAGATGGTAATTGGCAAAACTCTCTGAGATGACTCAAGGCAAGAAGGCTAGTGAAACAAGCTGAACTAGGTTGGGAGCTCATAATTCATATCCATCCTCTTCATCCTCCACTACTATGCTGGGTTTCTCTCATCCCGACCAGCACTTGAGCATGTCTGGCTGAATGGGAGGAACCTGGACCTTCATGCCTGAGAAGACTGAGCCCTTGTTACCTTGCCCTTGTTGGGGCCACAGTTCCTGAAACTAACAGATTTCTGTGCTCACAGGCATGGAAACACCAAAAGATTCCCCAGTGAATTCTTCCTGCCCCAGCTTTGCAGTGGCATCCCTAGTCTTTTACGTACTCAGAATCAACTAACTTCATCAGTGCTGTAACTATCTCCTTTCCTTGGCTGCTGATCCAGCAGCATGAAGAAGCTAACACACTGAGAAGATCAGAAGTGGCACATAAGAAGTATCTAATTATATATATATATATATATATAAACATGTTGGCAAGGCTATGCAGAAAAGAGAACACTTATACACTGTTGGTGGGAATGCAAATGAGTTCAGCCACTTCAGCCATTTGAAGATTTCTCAAAGAACTTAAAACAGAATTACTGGCCGGGCACGGTGGCTCACACCTGTAATCCCAGCACTTTGGGAGGCCAAGGCGGGTGGATCACGAGGTCAGGAGATTGAGACCATCCGGGCGAACATGGTGAAACCCCGTCTCTACTAAAAAAAAAAAAAAAATTAGCCGGGCGTGATGGCAGGCACCTGTAGTCCCAGCTACTCGGAAGGTTGAGGCAGGAGAATGGCGTGAACCGGGGAGGCAGAGCTTGCAGTGAGCAGAGATTGCACCACTGCACTCCCACCTGGGCAACAGAGCAAGATTCCATCTCAAAACAAAAACAAAAACAAAATAAAACCAGAATTACCATTCTACCTAGCAATCCCATTAGTGGGCATGTACCCAAAGGAAAATAAATTGTTCTACCAAAAAGATATATGCATGTGTATGTTCATCACAGCACTATTCACAATAGCAAAGACATGGAATCAACCTACGTGCCTATTAATGTTGGACTGGATAAAGAAAATGTAGTACATTTACACCATGGAATATTATGCAGCCATAAGAAGGAATGAAATCATGTCCTTTGCAGAAACATGGATGCAGCTGGAGGCCATTATTCTAGGCAAATTAATGCAGAGGCAGAAAACAAAATATGGCATGTTCTCACTTATAAGTGGAAGGTAAACATTGGATGCTCCTGGACATAAAGATGGCAACAATAGACACTGGGGGAAGGGCGGGAGGGGAGCAAGGGCTGAGAAACTACCTATTGGGTACTATGCTCAGTATCTGAGTGATGGGACCACTCGTACCCCAAACCTCTGCACTGTGCATTGTACCCATGTAACCAACCTGCACATGTATCTCCTGAATCTAAAATAAAAAACTGAAATTATAAAAAGAAGTTTCTAATACAATAGCAAATACCTATTTTTATGCCATTTTGAGTTGGATTTTATTTTTACTAGCAATCTAAAGCATCCTCACTAATATGTCAGAAGAAGTAACGCTAAGGCTAAGATCTGACAGACTAGTAGAAATTAAAACGGACAAAGATGATGGGCAAATGTGTTTCAGGCAAAAGGGAACACATATACAAAAGTCTGTAATGGAATAAAAATGCGACGCATTTGGGGAACTTAAAATGGTTCCGAATGGCCAATATTAAGACTATTAAAAAAATCTCTTGTTAAATCTTTCTGTAAAATGCTACAAACGTGCACAGGAGAGGTTAGTGCCTTTGAGAAACCATCATTAAAAGAAACAGTGTGTCACTCAAAGAATGGCTGGAATTGCCTTTGAAGAATGAAATAACATCGGCTTATATCCCCAACTGTATCTCATGCTATTGAACTAAGACTTCCTCAAGATTTTCTTATATCCTGTGGTGGCTTCTGTTCATATCTACGGCTCTCATTTCCATTAGTGTCAGGTATATTTGTCTCTTGTTTTCTGTGATGTGCTCTTCCCTCTTCTCTCCATCACTCAAAATGTGCAACAGCCTGGCATGGTGGCTCATGCCTGTAATCTCAGCAATTTGGGAGGCCGAGGTGAGTGGATCACTTGAGGCCAGGAGCTTGAGACCAGCCTGGCCAACATGGCAAAACCCGTTCTCTACTAAAAATACAAAAATTTACTGGGCTTGGTGGTGCACACCTGTAGTCCCAGTTCTTTGGGAGGCTGAGGCATGAGAATCACTTGAACCTGGGAGGTGGAGGTTGCAGTGACCTGAGATTGTGCCACTGCGCTCCAGCCTGGGTAACAGGGTGAGACTGTCTCCAAAGGGAAAAAAAAAAAGAAGAAGCAACAAAGCTACTTTATCTTGTCTCTCCAAATGCCAGACGGCAAAGTCAAGGTCTATTGAATGTATTTATTTTTATGGGTAGAGATAATAAAAGAGGTTAAGTTGTAGCACATACAATGGCTTAAGATGAACTAGTAGGTATTTTTATTCTAAGGTTCTTTTGCCAGACCTGCCAGGATATGGGGAGGATGGCATTGACTAACATTACTCCCCAACTTTCTGATAGTTATGATATTATCACTCACCTCCAAGAATCTCCACACATGTTCACTACCTCTCTTGCCAAGCAGCTTACAAATTCTTCCTGCATTGTTATGCAGAGACATTCAGTTTTCCATCTATGTCTCCTGAGCCTTCCAAACATTCGGGATCATCCTTCCACAACCAGAATTGCTCCTCAAGGTGGCTTTGCTAAACAAATGCATCCCACTCCCCTAAGGATCTCAACTTTTAATTGAAGAATTGTTTTCTCTACACTTCATTTGGAAGAGAGGGTGAGAAGTTTCTCAGAGGAGATGGTGATCTTGAGCTATGTCTCTTGAAGGTGAAGTTGCGGTTGACCAGAGAGAGAGGTTAAGAGAGAATATTCTTCTTGAACGTAGATTTTGGTGCATCAGAGTGGTGAATATCCATCCCCTCTGTCTCACTCCTCCTCCCTCAGAGCATCTTTTAACCTTCACAAAATCATTTGAGCCAGCGGATGAAAGCAGGAGCCCTGTGGACCTAGTCTGAAAGGTTACCAGCCCAGAGGCCACCAGCCACTGTCTCTAATGAGAACACAAAGGAAAATTCCTTCAAGCTGTGTATGTACTCACCCTAGGATGTCAATAAAGTGAGATGCATTGAACATTTCTTTTCACTTCTGGCCAGCCTCCTACAGTGTAGAGGTTAAGCGTGCAGGCTTTGGAGCTGAGCTGCTTAAATATTGACTCGCCCCATTTAGTCACCATGGGATCTTGGGCCAGTCACTGAACTCCTCTGTGCCTAGGTTTCCTAATCAGTAACACGTGGATAATGATAACATGTATGGTTGTCCTGAAGATTAAATAAGTCATGTGTATATCAACTGCTTAGAACCATGTTTGGCACAAGCTAAGCCCTTATTAAATACTAGCTCTGGATATAAATCCTGACCTCGGCTCATTGACAATACTGGTGGCTCATGGTATCTCATGTGTCAACCATGAAAATCAACTCCGGCTCAGGCCACTTCTTTTATGGCACAAGTTTTCATAATGGAACGTGGTTCTGATGCCATCAATTCAGTTAGTGGACATGGTTTACTCAACTCAAGCATCAGTTGCCTATAATGGAAATAAAACTGGGAACAAAAATGTGGCTATGAGAAGAAAAGTGACCTCACACATTGCAGAGGAACACCCAGCTGCCTTATGGAGCTGTTGTCTGGCTGCTAGGGACATGTTCTTTTGCTTCCCTTTGGTTGCCACTAATTGTTCTGCTCATGGAAGCTTCAACATATACTGATGCCTGCGTCTTACCTCCATGAATTCTGATGCAACTGGTTTGCGTTGTAGCCTGGACTTTGGGATTTTTAAAAAGTCTCTAGGTGATTCTAATTGCAGCCAAAGTTAAGAACCACTGATTTTTTTGTTTTTGTTTTTGTTTTTTAATACCCACATCCAGATCACACTTCAAACAAATTAAATCAGAATCACTGTGGTTGAGGCCTGAGCATCAGCATGTTAAAGAGTTCTCCTGGAGATTTAATGTGCAGCCGGGGTTGACAGCCACCACTCTCAACGCTCATTTATTTGGATCTAATCCTAAGTGCTGTTAAGGATTTGCTCAGTGGGGTCTACGTTCACTTTTGTTTATTTTATAGCTTGCAATGACAAAATAAACACATCTACTTAAAAAAAAGAAACCTTTGTGCTTGAAATTTTTGCCAAAACCCTTCACAATTTTGGCTTTGCAAATCTGACATTCTTCAGTTCCCTGAAATAATTTTATTTATGTATTTATGTATGTATGTATTTATTTATTTGAGACAGGGTCTCACTCTGTCAACCAGGCTGGAGTGCAGTGGCACAATCTTGGCTCACTGCAACCTCTGCCTCCCCTGAAACCATTTGTATGTATTTATAATGTGATTTTTAATAATGTGAGATTTCTTAAGATCACAAAGCTTATGTTGGTAAGAGTGGACTGCTGTACTTTTTTTTTTTTTTTTTTTTTCAGAATTTACTGTTTTCCTAGCAAAATTATTCCTGGAATTGCATTTGAAGAACCACGCTTCTTTAACTCTTTGCTTACTTTTTTTTGCTCGGCCAGGCCAGAGAAGGGAGGGTCCTGATTAGTTTAAGTCATTTAGCTTATCCTGTCCTTATGCATCTAGTGATTAGTTCTAAGATGAGTGCACAGACACTTTCTGGCCAATGAAAATTGAACTCAAGTTCAACTGTTGGGGAAGAGAATCTTTTATCTCAGTGCGATGTGAAGCTGAGGAGGTGTGAGATCTGGGACTGTTGAAAGACAACAGTCTGTGGGAGAGTAAAACTACACACACAGGAGGACTGGAGAGTTGTTGTTCATCCCATCTTGATGACTTGGAAAAATTCTGGAACCAACAAGGTCAGATAGTTCTCCAATTTTTCTCTTACCTGAGTCAATGAATTCTTCTGTAAAAGCCATGTCAATTTGAACTGGAGCTTTTACTTAATTACTATGAAGAGTCTAACAGATAGAGCAGAACAGAGGAGAGCATTTAAATTGTAATTTGAGCTTTTCAAAGTAATTTCTTGCCTACTTCTTCATGTGGTCCTTGCAGCAAAGAGTCAGTGTGGCAGAGCCCTGCACAGTATGCTTCCTGAGGACAGGACGTGAGGATGCTTTGGTCCATGTCCTCCTCACCTGGCAGGCACTCAGTTCATAACTGTTGAGAGGATGAGTGAACTCATTTTTATGATATGAATTCAGCTTTTCTCAGGACTTTATCTTTATGATTCACAAGCCATTCTGTGAATTGATCTGCCATTTCCTGCTATTTCTGGGCCTTTGCCTGAGTTATTCCTTCCACCTAGAATACTTTCTCTGCTTCCTCTGCCTCCCATATTCTCATCCCTTCTTAAAACCCAGGATAAATGCATCTCCTTTATGAAGCTTACTTTGATTTCCACCGGTCTGATAGAATGGCTTTTCTCCCTCTCTAAACTCCTGTGGGGAAGGAGATAAAGACTCAGACAGACCTGGGTTGGAATCTCTCCATTGTGTCACTTCCATGCTGTGTGACCTTGGGCAAGTCATTTAACTACCCTAAGCCCAACTATACAATGTTGGGATAAAAAATACTCCCAACTTCATACGCACATTGTGGAGAACAGACGAAATACAGAGTACAAATTTTCTGTGGGTTGTAGCACAAAGAAGATAGCAATTCTAAGAGGTACTACTGTTAGCCCTGTTTCACAGGTGAGGCATTCTGTGATTAAATAACCCATGCCTAAGGTCAAAGGACTCTTCATTCACTTGTTCCTTTACAAGCCAATATTTATTGAGCCCCTACTATGTGCCAAGCACTGTGGGTGCTAGGAGACAGTGGTGAACAAGACAGATGAAATTCCTGCACTCATATTCATGAGGGAAAGTGGTTCTGACATAAAGAGATAAGAGATAATGTGTGATGAATGTTACAAGGGGGAAGTTTAGGGTATTATGGGGAGGGAATATCAAGATGTTGGAACTTGGCTACAAGACTTCTCTGCGTTATGATAATTAAGTTGATATGAGAAGAACATGAGCCTTCTTCGCCCTGTCACATAGAAGTCAGGTTTGGCCAGGTGTAGAGGTTCATGCCTGTAATTCCAGGACTTTGGAAGGCTGAGGCAGAAGAATTTCTTGTGCCCAGGAGTTCAAGAGCAGCCTGGGCAACATAGCGAGACCCCCGTCTCTCCAAAAATAAAAATGAAAACATCAGCCTGGAGTGGTGGTGCACATATGTTGTCTTAACTACTTGGGATGCTGAGGTGGGAGCTCATTTGAGCCTACGAATTTGAGGCTGCAGTGAGCTAAGATTACCCCACTGCACTCTAGCATGGAGATATCTGGGGCCTCTGACTTGGGCAGGCTGGCACCCTCTCTTTGCAGATCTCCAGGGGCATGTAGCCCCCTTCCCACCAAGCTGGGGACCAGGGGAAGAGGGTGATTTTCTTCATGACTCTGGCTGATCTATCCTAACCCTCCTTATCAGCACCGCCAGTCATTCCATCATTCTCCTTCATGTGCCTCTCCTCTCCAGCCAGACTTCCGATGATATTTCATTGTTCTCTGAAATTACCTCCATGAAATTTTAAATAAAAATGAGAAATGAGCTCTTACAGCTTCTACATTGGCTCCGTGCAATTTTTCCTTCCCTTCCCCCCGCCCACAATCAACAAAGTAAACACAGCCCCTGCTCACAGACCAGTTTTCCTCAGAGGTTTTTGATAGAGGATGTGAGATGGAGGCTTGCACGCAGGCAGCACACAGACTGTTGGCAGACAGCAGTTAAAACTCTGGGAATTTTGCATTAAAATCCATATTTCTGACTTCTGAAAAAAGATCAGAAATGGCAGCACCATTCCCTCATCTCCTCACGGCAATATTTGGCTTTAGCTGAGGAGCAGCTGTCTTCTGTAGATGAGGAATGCAATCTGCCATTCACCACAGACCCCACTCCTCCCTATTGATCCCCAGCCCAGTCTGCTTAAGTCATTTTCCAAGCTTGCTTGGTCTTGGAAGTCACTCAAGCTTGCACTGAATTTTAATTTGGATTTAAAGTGGATCTGGCACATTGTAAGTGGTGGATTGAGTAGCTATTATTAATAGTAATAATGGTAATAATATTCAAAGAGTACAGTTCCAAGGCTGGATAAACAGGATATAGGACTTTCTTGCACGCAGTTGCATAAGAATAGTGATAACCAAGCATTCATAACGACGCCCTCCCTCCTTTCTAATCAGCACTCCTACATTAGAACGTTTCGTAGTAAATTGCACAAAATTCCTATCCATAATAGAAACAGTGCATGTTGCAGCTAGGTGATTATTATTATTTACTATCACCACGTAATTACACATAATTTCAATAATTGCCCAAACACAGACTACATGAATAAATATTCCTTAGGAAAACACAAATTAATGAAAAGAGAATCAAAGCTGGCAGTGAGATCTGTAAGATCCTGAGGCACTTTCTCTTTTAAGTGAGACCAAAGTGACAAGCACGGAGGGGATCACCAGGAATACGGGCTTGCCAGGCACTTGGATCTTCTTGGGAACGGATTCAGGGCAGTGAGTATCTCTGGCTCGGTCTGTAGCAATTTCTTTGTCCATCAGTGACAAAGAATAATAGTTGAGCTGATCTGAATTTGCATTCTACTAAACTGGTGAGTGTCTTTCCATTCCAGTGATCTTTCTTTCTTTCCTTTCTTCATTCAACAGTGATTGAGTAGCTGTCATGCACTGTAGACATTGTCCTGGGTGCTAGTGATACTGCAGGGTGCAAGACAGCCATGGAAAGTGACTTGTTGGAGTTTACAGTGTAGCATCCTCCTCTTGGCTCTTGGAGTATGTGATCCAGTCTGTTATTCCACACGTACTTGCTCGTCACCTACTATATGCCAGAGGGATCCAGATGTTGAGTAGTCTGCAGTAATCAAGCCAGATAAAGTCTTCCTCTCTTGGAGTTCACATAATAGAGGGAGAAGACTCATAAATACAGAATTAAAGCATTACAGCCAGTAACAAGTGCTATGATGAAAACCTGGGTTTGGGATTGGGTGCCGTGGTTCACGCCTGTAATCCCAGCACTTTAGGAGGCCAAGACAGGTGGATTACCTGACATCAGGAGTTTGAGACTAGCCCGGCCAACATGGTGAAACCCTATTTCTACCAAAAATACAAAAGTTAGCTGGGCATGGTGGCACGCACCTGTAATCCCAGCTACTCAGGAGGCTGAGGCAGGAGAATCACTTGAACCTGGGAGGTGGAGGTTGCAGTGAGCCAAAATTGTGCCACTGCACTCCAGCCTTGGTGACAGAGTAAGCGAGATTCTGTCTCAAAAAAAAAAAAAAAAAAGAAAGAAAGAAAACCTGGGTTTAAATCCAAGCTTTGCCACTGTTACATGTTCTTGAACAGTTCACTGCTTTATATCTCAGAGTCTTAGTTTTCTCATCTGTAACGTGGGGGCGAAGACAGCACCTGCATCTCAGATTGAAGAAAGGAGTAAATGAAATATTGCATATAAAATACTTAAACAATGCCCAACACATTAGGCACTCAGTAAATATATATTTTTAAAGGAGTGAGAGATCTGCATTGTACTGGTGCTTCCAAGGTCAACTCAAGGCTTACCTCCTCTGTGAAGCATTCGGTTGCCTCCCCCACTTCCTTCATGTCCTCCACCACACACAGTGCCTTCACTCTTCTAGAACCAAACTGAGTACTGCTGATTTATTTTACCTGCTAATTATCTGTCTCGCCAAACCTGACTAAGCTCCTTTAACTCTTTTGCAACCCCACTCTCATGCACCTAACACCCTACTGAGCCCTTGGTAGGCACTCAATACAGGTTTATTGATTGACAATGTGTACCTGAGTTGGTTTCCTTTATCTTGATGCCTAGTCATCTTCTGTAGATAAGGTGAAGGGGAGATGTGTGTGTTGTGGTGTTGGGATCAAATTAGGAACCTCCTCACTCTTGCAGTGAGGTTGGCACTCATGTGAGTAAGGCTATTAAGACTATAGTCCCCAGATTTACAAAGGCTGAATGCAGTAGATAACCCCCTCCTTTCTTGCATGAAGGAGAAATAAAGGATAATCGCAGGGCTTTCTTCAGCTCCATTTGTGTGTGTGAGGAGCGTTACACTGGCAGTAATTACAGAAAGGAAAGGAAATGGAATAAGTACCAAAGGAAGAATTAGTTGTACTCGACCTAATTAAAATCCTGTAGAAAGAATTCTTCTCTTATTTGCAAAGGTGATCTAACATAACCTTGAAGCCATTGTATTAACCACTGTACTTTTCATTTTAAGGGGAATAAATGGCAGAAAGATCACTTGGGAAAGGCAACCTTTCACTCACCTTTCAGAAATTAAATGACCTTGATTTCTGAACCACTTCCTCTCAATGAAATTAAATTGCATTGAACCCGGTCAGTGAACAAGGGGAAGTCAGTCAAGCCAGAGGAGGAGTTCACCCAACTGATTCTCTGGCAGAAGGACTTTGGGAAGCTTTTGGAAAAGGAAAAAAACAAACAAACAGAGAGGTGAGAGGCTTGGACCTTTGGTCAAAGTGGGCTGAATTTGATTTTTTGCTTTGTTTGAACACACACACACACACACACACACACACACACACACAGAGCGAGAGAGAGAGAGAGAAAGAGAGATAGAGAGAGAGAGAGAGAGAAGAGAAAGAAGACATAGTTGCTCCAGCAGTCTGGCTATAACAGAGAAGAGTAAGAAGATATAGTTGCTCCAGCAGTCTGGATATAACAGCCACCACCATGATAATGATCAATAGTGTATTCGTGATTGTACTAAGCCCTTTGTACAGGTTATCTCATTCATTCTTACAACTGTTCATACAAGCTGCTATTGTTCTCCCCATTTTGCATATAAGAGAATTGAGGCTCAGAGATGTCAAGTACTGGCATCTCATATCTTAACCAAATGGCAGAGCTGGAGCCAGAATCCAGGTTTGCCAGATTCTGAAAACACTGTGGTATATTTTCAACCAAATTGGGTGGGTGCTTGCCCACAGTCTCATTCATCACAATTCTATGAATCTTTTGTTCCAACTAGGCTATGTCACTGACAGGAATGTTTTTCTCAAGATGCCAGTGGCCCTTTGATCAATGTGGGAGGTGCCTTTGTGGCATATAGGGTTATGGTTTCATAATGGTGAAACTTTTGTAACTTGCACTTAGTGGCTGTTCATTATGACTGTTGTTCAGTATAAATTGGTAGGTGCATAAGAAATGTCGTAGGTAAGGTCTTAACAGATAATGTGACTTTAGTCCTCATGGACTGATAATAGATTTTCCATCCAAATACGGGGAATGGAGCTACCAGTTGAGATAACTAAGGAGAGAAAAAGTATAGTGTAGTCATTATGAGTGCACACCTTGGGTTCGGATCGCCTGAGCAATCCTGGGATGTACCACTTTGTAGTTTTGCAACTTTGAGTAAATTATGCGAGCTCTCTGTGACTCTATTTCTTCATTTTCAGAATGGAGAGGATTGCAGTACCTACCGTATAAGTGTGTTGTGAAGACTAAATGACAGAATTATATGATTAGCATACAGTAAGTGCCTAGTGAATATTAGTTCTTAAGATACAAAATTTGGTCCCTGGTCATCAAAAAGCCTGAGCTTCTGGAAGAAGATAGAAGTGGTCAATTCCCTGGAAGCTAGTTACCAAGAGAGACTTGTTCAGAGATGAACTAGGTTTGAGCTGATGGAGGAAAAGGAAACTAAGAAATGGAAGGGTCCATAGGATTTGCTACATTCTCAGCAAATGTCTCAGCTAGGTGTCCAGGGACAGAGCCCTTGCTAGGTAAACCTAGGTAAGACAGAGGGAGTGAATGCAACTTAGGAGAATCCCTCCATATTTTCATCCTTCAGTCCATTTATTCTTCTATCTTTCTGTTCCTCTATCCTTCCACGTTTCCATTCATCCATCCACCCATCCTTTCCTCCTAGAGTCTGCCATCCTTCTAGACTTCCACTCATGCTTCTATCTTTCTGTATTTCTGTCCCTTTTGTAATTTTATCTGTTCACCCATCCATACCTTGTAATCACCTATTCTTTTATCCTTGGTATCTCTTAGTGGTGAAAAAGGCAGAATGTGGACATGGCAAGTCTGGATTCAAATCCTATGTCATTTACTACTTGTGTGGCCTTGGGCAAATGTTTTAACTTCTTCAAACTCCAGTTTCCCCATTTATAAATTGGGACTGTCTCCTGAAGGCAAAGGAGAATCACTGGAGAGTTCTGAGCAAGGGAGTAACACAATTGTATTTGTGCTTCACACCTCCCACCCTGGCTACTTTCATTTTTTTAATACAAACAATCCCATAGCATTTATTCCCATCTTGTAATAACATAAGGGTAATCAAAACAATATGAATAAATATTCATATTGGGACGAAGGACGTCTAAGAACAAACTGTATCCTTCTCAACAATTTCTCACTTCATTGATCATTTCTAGTTGGAGACCCTTTGTAGCAGAGTAATATTATCTCCTTTTAGTATGATCCAGCCTAGTTGTTTTCTTGACTTTGTTTTAGAATGAATCTCTCCTGTGTCATCTAACACAAGGTTCATATACTTATCAAAGCCAATGATACAGCCTTCTATCCGCATATTCACTTGCTTATACAGCCACACCTGAATTTGCGATGTATTTTGTAAGTATCTGAAGATGAGGTTGAAGGGCTGTACCATAACCCTCTGCACTTTCTGGCCCTGGCCATGGTACGCCATGGTGGAATTGTACAAAGAGCACATCCACATGCTGACTCTGAGAGCAACTTCTGGAACGTTTTCCTCCCATTTTCTCTGTCTGCTGTGGAGAGGATAGAGTGAAAGGGGCAAGACCAACAAGAGGAAGGTCTGTTGGAAGGTGTTGCAAATAAATGAGGCAAAAGATGATGTGAACATGAACCAAGTCATGAGAGCTGTCACCTATCGTGTGCTTAGGAGGTGTCAGGCTCAGTGCTACATGCTTTGCTAAGTCATTTCACTGAATCCTCCTAACGACCCTAAGAGTTAGATACTACTTTGTTATGTCCGTTTCACAGATGGGGAGAAGGAGGCTTAGAGAGTTTAAGGAACTTGCTAGGATCATGCAGCTGCTAAGTAGCTGAGCTTGGAATCAACCACAGATCATTTGACTCTGACATGCACCGAGAACTCTAGGCTGCTCCCTGTGCAAGGATGCTGAGAATGTCCTTGTGAGGTTGTGGAATAGGGACCATTTGCAAGAGGTACTGCTGATATCAAAGGAGTAAGAGGACTTGACCCCAGCTGATTGTGGGAAGCATGAATACTGGTAAACTGACTCTCTGTGAGGGGATGGGAAGTGGGGAAGCCTTGGTTTGTAGTGTTTTCCAATTTAGACGGTATGAGCACTTCCCCCATGGCTGATTTCAAGTTACTAGCATGATATTACCAAATGGGAGTTGGGAAGAGACAGTGGGAAGTGCAGAAGAGCTGAGGATGAGTCGGGAGTCTACAGCTTGTGGCTGAGTACAGGTAGGTGTGGTTAACAGTTACAGGGACTTTCTGATTTCCCTTGGGTCAGACGCAGCTTTAAGAATTCCCTGAAAACTGGAAAACTGTTTCCCCAGAAAATTTTTTATTGTCACAAAATTCTGAAAACACTTCAAGGTTTTCATGGTTATATCAGAGCCCTTATGCTTCATAAAAAAAACTTATGATATTTAATAAGTAAGTCAACAATAAGGATACATTTAGCTCATACATCTGCAGCTTGGCTGGGGATTGGCTGATCAGGCTAGGCTAGTTGCAGGGGCTCCACTCCAGGTGTCGGTCATTCTCTGCCTGGGATCAGCAGGCTAGCTGAAGCTTGGGCACACAGCAATGGCAGAAACACAAGATGGTAAATGGAAATATTCAAGGCCTCTTAAACCCAGCCCTTGACTTTGGGTTTGGACGTGTGACTTCCTTTGGCTGATGGAATTAGGTGAAAGCAGCATGGTACAGAAACACAAGATAGTAAGTGGAAACATTCAAAGCTTGTAGGTGGTACCATGCTGCTTCCACCTAATTCCATTAGCTAAGCGAAATCACATGTTCAAACCTGAAGTCAAAAGGTGGGGAAATCCATTCTGTCCTTTTAGTGAAAAGGACTGAAAGTCACATGGCAAAGAACATGGATGCGAGGAGGTGTGGGGGAAATGGAGGCCAGTGAAACAATCTCTCCCAGGGATGTCTGTCCAGGTGAGCAGAACATACCCTTTCTCTGAGGGAAATAGTCAGGCCTCACGATTTGCAGCCCAAGTTTTGCCTTTAACCTTTACCCAACATCTTTTGATCCTTTACCTTGGTGAGGACCTACAGGCTTGGGCCTCCTTCCTTTCCTCCTCTGCAATTGGGAAGACTGGCTTTGTCCCACCATTTAGAGATCCAAGCATTACATCATCTCTCCTTTGCCACTTTGACAAGCCAAGCGACTTTCTCCCTACCAGTGTTTTGAGAAAGCAAGCAAACCCTTCAAAAAGGTGCTGCAAATGCAGCTTTCCCTGATACATCTTCAAATTAGTGCCTTTTTTATTTTTGTAAGTAGGACTTATTTATACCACACACGACAACAACAAAAAAGAAGATAATTAGACATACACACTGCAATCAAGCATACTGGGTTCGTTGGAATCATTAAACTTAATTACTTTCACTTGTTATTCCTGGGGCCATAATATCAGTATTAAATGCCAATGGAATCTGCAGTATATGTTTGATTTAGCTAAAACAAGGACTTGGTAATTTACTGCCTCTTTGAGAGATTTTTATCAAAGTGAGGAATATGCTGAGTACCTCCACTTGCTTCTCATGGGGACTGCTGCAAAACTCCTCTGCTGAAAGACTGCAGTGTCGTCTTTATGCAACCTGTCTCGGTGCTCTGAGAGAGGCTCTTCTTAAGATTCCTGCCTGTCTCCAGGCAGAATTAACCACAAGTGCTAACCACAGGCACTAAGCCCTTACATTGGGCATAGCTTCCTTAATCCTCACAATTACCTCATTTTTGCAGAAAAGGAAACTGAGGTTCCCAGAGGTTAAGTAACTTGCCTGAGGTCACATAGTGTGTAAGAGGCAGGTCCAGGATCTTTGCCAATGGAGAAGTTTTCTGAGTCCAGCATGGGTGCTATCCCTCTGTTTGCGGTTCCCCAAATCTTGGTGTTACCTTCTCCTTTCTACCTTTCTTTCATTTCTTCTTAATTCGTCTTACGAACGAACTCTCTCAACCTCAAATTCTGATAAGAGCCAAGATTCATTAATGTTTTCTTTGTGCCTGCCATTGTACTGGGGTCCTAAATAATTCATCTCACAAAATGCTCCCAATAACCCTATGCTATAGCACATGTTCATTATATGTGGTTGTTATTATTACTAGGATTACATATTGACATATCTAAGTGTCATCCAGCCTGGGCAACAGAGCAAGACTCCACCTCAATATATATACATATATATATGTGTATGTGTGTGTGTGACCAATGTTAGCACCTGTGTCAGTTAGGCATTTAGGAGTGTGTTCCTCTGCAGGTAATAGCTGATCACAGCAGTTTTGCCCAATCCTTATTTGCTTATTTATTTATTTATTTTCTTATATCATGTCAAATCTAGAGTGGCAGCATGAGCTGTTATGGCTGTTTATGATGATGTTATAAATGCAGGCTCCTTCCATTTTCAGCTCAGTCATCTTTAGAGGCTGCCTTTTTTTTTTATGGTTGCAAAAAGGCTGCTTCACCTCCAGGCATTGCATGTGTCTTCAAGAGAGGAAAAAAGAGAAAGGTGGAGGGCAGGAGGCAAACTCTTCTGTACTGTTATATGTACAGGGTCTCCCTCCCTGAAGTCTATTACCAACATCTGACTGCACAAAAGTGCCTCGTGGCCACTCATTGCTCAAGGGAGTCTGGGAAGGACATTTTATTTCAGCTGCATACGTGAGTGCCATGAACAAAAAGAAGGCTCTTATGGTAAAGAAAAGAGGAGAATGAATATGGCAGAGAGAACTAGCCTTGTCTGGCAGAGCATCTGTGGGGGACTACATCAACAAGCCTTGCTAATTGAAGGCAGGTCAAAGGATTTAAGGTATTTCCCCTTGAAAAGCTTCATTTCACTTTGTATTATTTCCTTTAACACCCACACAACCTTTTGAGGAAATTGGTCCACTTTCATTCTCAGATGCTCTTAAAAAACATTTCCCCAGCCAGTTTCAGCCAGAATGAGGAGCGGGAAGAGGTAGGGGCTGTCTCTGCCCAGGAAAGAACCTGAACAGGATTCATGTCTTCTCCCCAGCTAACAGGGATGGCAGGCTGGGGAGAGCCATTTGGACTGGGAATTGGGATGGAGGATGGGTGGAGATTTAATTATGCAATTATCTAGGCTTGGAGTCAAACCTCTCAACATGCTCCTAATTAATTGATCAGATGCACCACCTGCCGACCCCCTCTCCTCTACAGGCTCCCAGAATGCACCAGGATGGAGGAGGTAGCACAAAGTCTGTTCCTGCTTGGGGAATTGGGGAGTTCCCCATTAAGTGAGTGTGCAGTCAATTAACATATGAGCCCCGGGACCCTCTGAGCATGCCCAGTAATGATCAATTAGAGCTAGTGGATGAGGGCTGTGAGGAAGAGGGACTTGTCTTAGCTTATTGATTATGTGTGTGAGAAGGGCAGTGGGTAGACAGTGGTAATTTCCAATAGCCATTTCCAGCACAGACAAATTCTGTGTTCCAGGGAGGAATGGAGTAGGAAAACAACAGTAGCAAGTGTCCTGTCCTGCCAGCTCAATAGTGATAACTGACATGTGACTGTGAGGATTTTTTTAATTTTTAGAGAATGTTTAATTGTAAGCATTATGTACAATAATAATGTGCCGTCGCATTTCATGAGTGATTGCCGCGAATGGGACACTGTGCTCTACTTACATATCTCACCGATGCTGACGATAGCTTATAAGAAAGTTAACACCCTGTAGTTCAGGTAAGGCTTGGAAAGGTGAAGGGATTTGCTCAAGTCACACAACTAGGAAGTAGAGGAGCAAGAATTTGAACTTAGTTTTGTCTGGATCCAGAGCCTGTCCCTTTAAACACTAATCATTCTATCCCCAACTCATATCATTTTAGGAAAATTGGATAATGCTAAAACGTATAAAGAAAGTAATCATCCATAATCCCAATGCTGAGGGACAGTGTGTACAAGATATACTAATCTTTACCTCCCACGATCTTCTTAGCTTCCAGACCCATTTTCATTTCCTTTCATCCACCTCACTGCCTTTCACTTTTACCAGAGCTGTTTAAACCAAGGGTAAATAGCTGACTCATGGTGGGCCAGTTACATCTGTCTCTCTCCAATTTAAAATAGGGTGACAGAGACTGAGTCAGTTAGGTGAGGGAAGGTAGGGTTGCTGAGCTGCAAAGGAGCACAACCCATTGAGAGGGGTCCCAATGTGGAGTTTCCATGATAGATATTGTGTAAGTGGACGTGTGGGCAAGGAAGCTGGTCTGCAAGGAGAGGAAGAGGAAGCAGGTAGGATGAGAGGCAGATTTAACAGAACATGTGGTTCTGAAAAAGAGTGAAGTGAGAGAACACCCAAAAGATTATAGGTCCTTGAGATCAGCTTGTGCCGTCCACAGTTGTGTCCATAGAACCAATCCTTTTTTAATTTGAGCTTCCTTGAGTGAGTTTAACTTCTTGGTAACCAAATGATCCCTGATCAAAGTACAACTACTGTTAACATACTGGAATGTCTTATTCTAGGCTTTTTTCCTGCTCCCCTCTTTCCTTCCTTCCATTCTTATTTATAATCTTGGATGCAGAGAACTGAATCTCTCACACTTCCCATCACAGCACACCATCACCATTGGTCTACGCAATGCCTTCTCATTTTATTTATCTCTACCCCATTCACTCCCAGTCCCTATTCCTAAACCCCTTCCCCATAGGCATCCACTCAAATGTTTTTGATGTGTATCCCTAATGCATGTTTACTTATAAAATATGCAGTGCTGTTTTCTACATGTATGTGATTTTGATATACTTAAATGGTGGCATGTGATCAGTATCATTCATTTCCTTCCTTTTTTTTTTTTTTTTTTGGTAATTAACACTGTATTTTAAAGTTCTATTTTACTTTTTTTTAACTTAGTCCTATCGAGACAGGTAGGATGGCTGGTTTCCTATTTTGATGTGGTTTAGTCAAAAAGAACAAAAGCCCCTTACTCAAGCTGTAGCTTACCTAACTGTTCATCAGCAACAAAAGACCCAAGAAGCTGTTAACCACAAGTTCCTGGGCCTAGGGACTTCCCTGGGGCCCTGGATGTGCAGTTAGACTTAAACTTCAACTTGTAATTACCCCACCCTCATTTTAATGATAAAACTCACATGAAGGGGTGGAGATGTAAAATGCTAATGTCACATGTGGTGTATGAAGAAGCATGTAAAGCCACTGTGCCGGTGCTAGAGAAAGCCTCCTACGTATGCCCTGACAAAACCCTTCCCTATAGAAATAGAAAGGCCCTATAAAACTCACCCATATACTACCCTTGGGGAAAAACTCACCTTTTCCCTTTTGCAGTGCTGACTCCCCTTGTGCACAAGCTAAAATAAAGCTTATCTTTCTCTTTGCTGCTCTATCTGGTGACCTCCCTTGATTTCTATCCTGGAAGATTGCAAGGACCCAGGATGCTGATAACACTATATAATGAGAGGAAATTTTATTTATTTCAAGTCCAGATACCTAGCTTTCCAACACATACACCTTTCTTTTAGAAACTCATATTGGAGAATAGCTTTAAAAATACCCAACGTTGTGAGGTAGTCTTTTCCTTGAGCCGTAAAAGAGACTTCTCTTAACTTTTTCTTGCCAGTTTTACTGAAGAAGATGATGGATTGAATTGACAGGACTCTGAGTCTGAGACTGAATTCTCCTTCGCTGTGCTGCTCAGATGGAGAACTGGCTATTTGGTGGGGATTTTAGGAGTTAAGTGACATGGCAGACTTTACCCAAGTATAGGAGTTCAGAGACAAGATTGGTAGATACATTAATTATGACTCTTCTGATTGAAATAATAGAAACCTAAATGAAGTTAACCAAAAAAAAAAAGACATTTACTGACTCATGTACCTTGATAGTCCATGGTGGAACCAGTGTCAAGAGTGGTGGCATCCAAGGCTGAAAATGAACTGAAAGGGAACTGAGTACCTGTTTCCATCTCTTGGCTCTACTTTCTCTGTATTGATCGCATTCTACAGTTAATTCCCCCCAAAGAGAAGCAGGAAAGGCCATGGGAAGCTTCAGGCTTACACTCTGTCTCCTTAGCAACCCCAGCAAACAGACAGCACTTCTTTCCCAATTCCAGCCACAGCCCCAAATTTGTTTCGATTAAGTTGGGATGGATCCCATGCCTTTCACTGAACCAGTCAGTATCATGGGCTTGCCTACGCCTGGGTCATGTGAATAGGCCTGGCTCCATCTGAGTGTGTGGAGAGACAGTGGAAAGGATACAACAGTTCCATTACAAGGTAAAAGTGGAATGGATGATGGGCAGGCAACACCCAATAGATCTACACCAGCAGGGGCCAAGGGCAATGCAAGAAAGTCCTTCAAGTGTCCATCTAGGGAGTGAGGAGAATAGAGACAAGAAGTAACAGGCTCAAGCAGGTAAGCAGGGGGACCTCAACGTATATTAGTCACCATCCAGTATTGAGCCTGCCTGGGGAGTCCAAAGCCATCTTAAAGGTCAGGGTAAAAAGGAACTAGAAACTAGAGAATAAAGTGCAGTCTTTAGGATCAAACAGTGCTGGATTCCAATCCCAACACCACTGCTTCCTCGCCGTTGGACTCAGGAAAGCTCCTTTATCTTGAAAGCTTCATTTTCCCCAATTGTAAAGTGGAGATTTCTATGTAAATACAAAACAGAGGTATCGAAACATGTAGTGCGTAGACCACATGGACCCTCATGGTGATTTGCCTTTCCAATCACACCATTTATCACAATGTGTCAAAACTGTATATTTGTACATGTATGCCCCTCATTCTATTGTGAGTACTTTAAGAGCTATAGATAATTCATCTCTGTCCTGTTCATACTTAAAACATAGTACATGTTCAAGAAATACTAATTAGATCAATGAATTTTGTTCATTGGAGGTCTGGCTCAGCATGAATTCAATGAGTGGCTAATGATGGAAATGACCGAGAGAACACAGTTCCTTGAGAAATTCCATCTTAATCTTGACCAGAGTGCCATATCTTCACGATAATCCAAATCTAAATCCTACCCTGAACACACCTAAATGCCGAGTCCCTGAGGGCATTAACCAGTCCTTGAGGTGTACATACAGAAAGGTCAGCTAATAGTGAAACCAGGGAGGGTGTAGATGTGAGTAACAGCATAAGCGCTATTTTATGAGCACACATACAGAGAGGAGGACTCTTTGTAAATTTAGCATGGCAAGATTTTAATAAATGAGGCCACTGGGATGTGTGGGCTTTATATATCATGCCCCGTATTTATATTCCTGTCAACTTTCTTTGCTGAAGCAATATATTTATTACAGTCCATTTCACCATTTCTCACGAGATAGATGCTGTATCATGTCAAACAAAAATAAGGGAGGTGGGGGTGGGTCTGAAATAATGAAAAGGCTAGCGGAATATTTGGAGCAGAGGGCATGGAGGTGATTTGTGCTTTGCAAAACAATTCTATTTTGCTCGAGCAAGTGAAAAAAAATGTGAGGCTGGGAGTCCCGCTCTGTGTTGCTAGAAAAGTCACCCCAACCCCCACCTTCCAGACCCAGAAAATGAGGGTGTAGTTTAATGTGTCAACTTGACCACGTTAAGGAATATCCAGATAACTAGTAGAACATTATTTCTGGGTGTGTCTGTGAGGTTACATTTGAATCAGTAGACGGAGTGAAGGAGATCACGCTTAATGTGGATGGGCCTTATCCCGTCTATGGAGGGCCTAAGAAAACAAACAGGTAGAAGAAAGGCAAATTCATTCTCTGTTTTTGAGCTGGGGGATCCATCTTCTTTTGCTTTTGGACATCAGAGCCTTTGGTCCACAGGTTTTCAGACTCCAAGACTTACACCAGTGGGCTCCAAGGTTCTCAGGCCTTTGAACTTAGACTGAATTATACTCCCAGCTTGCCTGTTTCTCCAGTTTGCAGATGGCAGGTCGTGGAACTTACTGGACTCCATAATTGTGTGAACCAATCCCATAATAAATTCTTTCTTATGTTATCGGTCTATAAGATACATATTAATTATATATCCATTGGTTCTGTTTCTCTGGAGAGTCCTGACTAATGCACCCTCTGATAAGCTGAGAAAGTTAAGGGTGCTCTCGCTCACCCTTAATGTAAGCACTCACATGCTTACAACATTTTGCACCCAATTTCAGGACATTCCTGAAGAGCCTCACTGGTCCAGCTTAGATCAGACGATTGTCCTCCATACCATCAATGGTGGCCAATGGGCAAAGTCAAATTATAACTTGTTTTATCTGATTACAGCCATTTTTTTTTTTTTTTTTTTTTTTTTTTTTTTGAGACGGGGTCTGGCTCTGTCGCCCAGGCTGGAGTGCAGTGGCCGGATCTCAGCTCACTGCAAGCTGCGCCTCCCAGGTTCACGCCATTCTCCTGCCTCAGCCTCCCGAGTAGCTGGGACTATAGGCGCCCGCCACCTCGGCCGGCTAGTTTTTTGTTTTTTTTTTTAGTAGAGACGGGGTTTCACCGTGTTAGCCAGGATGGTCTTGATCTCCTGACCTTGTGATCCACCCGTCTCGGCCTCCCAAAGTGCTGGGATTATAGGCTTGAGCCACCGCACCCGGCCTCTGATTACAGCCATATTAAGATGGTGGAGATTGGAGTGATGGTGGAAAAGTTTTTAGGATTAAAGGGAAGGGCTTTTGCTGGGAGGATAATACCCTAGGCATCAAATGTAAAGTGGTTTTGGTCAATGTCCTTCTTCACCTATTACTCTCTCTCTTTTCCTGGCTCTTAAAAATGTCTTCTTATCATGGTTTCCAACGTGTGTTGTGATTTGACCTCCCCATCAACTTCTGCACCAATACAGATATGCCTGCCCCACTTCTCTTTTTTTTTTTTAAATTTATTTATTATTATTATACTTTAAGTTGTAGGGTACATGTGCATAACGTGCAGGTTTGTTACATATGTATACTTGTGCCATGTTGGTGTGCTGCACCCATCAACTCGTCGTTTACATCAGGTATAACTCCCAATGCAATCCCTCCCCCCTCCCCCCTCCCCATGATAGGCCCCGGTGTGTGATGTTCCCCTTCCTGAGTCCAAGTGATCTCATTGTTCAGTTCCCACCTATGAGTGAGAACATGCAGTATTTGGTTTTCTGTTCTTGTGATAGTTTGCTGAGAATGATGGTTTCCAGCTGCATCCATGTCCCTACAAAGGACACAAACTCATCCTTTTTTATGGCTGCATAGTATTCCATGGTGTATATGTGCCACATTTTCTTAATCCAGTCTGTCACTGATGGACATTTGGGTTGATTCCAAATCTTTGCTATTGTGAATAGTGCCGCAATAAACATACGTGTGCATGTGTCTTTATAGCAGCATAATTTATAATCCTTTGGGTATATACCCAGTAATGGGATGGCTGGGTCATATGGTACATCTAGTTCTAGATCCTTGAGGAATCGCCATACTGTTTTCCATAATGGTTGAACTAGTTTACAATCCCACCAACAGTGTAAAAGTGTTCCTATTTCTCCACATCCTCTCCAGCACCTGTTGTTTCCTGACTTTTTAATGATCGCCATTCTAACTGGTGTGAGATGGTATCTCATTGTGGTTTTGATTTGCATTTCTCTGATGGCCAGTGATGATGAGCATTTTTTCATGTGTCTGTTGGCTGTATGAATGTCTTCTTTTGAGAAATGTCTGTTCATATCCTTTGCCCACTTTTTGATGGGGTTGTTTGTTTTTTTCTTGTAAATTGCAAGGCCGGCGGACCCCGCCCCGCCCCCTCGCGGGGACGGAGGGGCGCCGGGGGCCTCCCACTTATTCTACACCTCTCATGTCTCTTCACCGCGCCAGACTAGAGTCAAGCTCAACAGGGTCTTCTTTCCCCGCTGATTCCGCCAAGCCCGTTCCCTTGGCTGTGGTTTCGCTGGATAGTAGGTAGGGACAGTGGGAATCTCGTTCATCCATTCATGCGCGTCACTAATTAGATAAGGAGGCATTTGGCTACCTTAAGAGAGTCATAGTTACTCCCGCCGTTTACCCGCGCTTCATTGAATTTCTTCACTTTGACATTCAGAGCACTGGGCAGAAATCACATCGCGTCAACACCCACGGCGGGCCTTTGCGATCCACTTCTCAATTAGTTCTCTTAAGTTCTAAACGACCTGCAGGTCCCTAGACTTGTCATTGTCTCTCACGCCTCTGGGCCTTCGTACATTATTGTCTCCCAGCCAGAAACACCTTTCTTCCTGTCTTTACCTGCTGATTCTCAAAATAGCTAATGATTATCTCATTCAGAAAGCTTTTCCTGACTTTCCTCTCCCATCTCTACTTTCTCTACCAAGCTGAGAAGCTGTTAGCTTTTCCCAAAGCATCTTGCATCTTGCTCATATTCTGTCTCTCCTCTCTCCTCTCTCTCGCTCTCTCTCTCACACACACACACACAAACACACACGCTCACTGTACTTCCTTTGCATTGCAATTGCCTGTCTGCTTGTCTGTCCTTCCTATTAGACTGTGAGCTTTTTGAGGTCAAAAACTGTCTTATGTCTCTGTATCTTCAACACCTAACCCAGTACTCAACATTAAGAGCTCAGCAATTGTGAGATGAAGGAAGGGTCTCCAGAGCACAGCCCTTCACAGATCATAGGGGAAGGTTTGAAATGAGAATTCAGAAGTATGCACCTAATGATGCAGGAATTATGGCCTTGTAATATTTAGCGGAAAATTTTCAACAAGAGCTTCTTTGGTTTCTAATTAGGGGAATTATGTTAATGAACCACCTTGCAAAATCCCTGATAATCATGTTCCAAATTTACCCCACTGGGTCTCATTTAGATGTAAAGGATAACAGAAACATTCTGGTAATGAAGATAATTTCTGGCCTCAATTAGCACGTGCTGCCCTTATTGCACCCTGAGGATCTCCTATCAGCTGGACACAAAGGGCCAAGTCAGCAAACCGCAGCCGTGAGGCTTTTCCAAGTTCACTGTTACCTTCCATTGCACATTGGCTAAGTCTTCCCACTCAGCCTCACTATGTATTTAGCGATCATCTTTATGGTACTGACATGAAAGTCAAATATTGATTCTTTGACTCCATCTCAGCAAATGTTCACTGAATGATCCCAGTGTCTGGGAAGATAGGAATAGAGTCGTATAGAGGTGTCAGACATGGGCTTTGGCCTGCAAGGAGTTAACACGTGAAATATTAGCCAGAAATGAATGATGATAGGTACTGATGTTCAAATGTATTTATTCATTCTGTCTGTCTGTCATGTAGGAGGCATCTATGTTAATCTGTTTCGTTTTAGTAAAATGCTCTTATTGTCTCCCAACCACGGTTGCTTAATTCACAGTGGGCATTGTACTTTTCTCAGGAAATGATGAAGAAGGCCAGTCTGTCTCTCCAGATGTGGCATTGTAAGATGTATAACTCAGGAGCTGTCACATTGAGAAAGAGGGGACAGATAAAAAGAAGCTGAGATGAAGATGGAGGGAGAGTCTGTACTAGTTCTTCTTGTTCTTGAGGCCAGAATGTCTCTGCCCCTTATGAGGTCTGATTGTTAACCACGTTTTAGGGACTACATGAAGCAATAAATTGCCTAACTTTGTTCAAGGTGGTGATAATTTTTTCCTACTATTCTTTTTTTTTTTTTTTTTTTGCTTTTATATACCTCTGAGTTTTAGCTGTCTACATGGCTGCTCAATATAAAGTTCATATTTCTTTTCTTTTTTTGGGGGGTGGGGATGAAGTCTCACTCTGTCATCCAGGCTGGAGTGCAGTGGCGTGATCTTGGCTCACTGCAACCTCTGCTTCCCAGGTTCAAGCGATTCTCCTGCCTCAGCCTCCTGAGTAGCTGGGATTATAGGTGCGCGCCACTGCACCCAGCTAATTTTTTTTTTTGTATTTTTTTTTTAATACAGACAGTGTTTCACTGTGTTGGCAAGGCTGGTCTTGAACTCCTGACCTCAGGTAATCCATCTGTGTCAGCCTTGCAAAGTGCTGGGATTACAGGCATGAGCCATTGCAGTTGGCCATGTTTGTATTTCTCACCTATCCCCTTACAGCTGGGTAACTGTATAAGTTCTGGCCAATGAGATGTAAGCAGAAAGCTGTATGTAATTTCTGAGTTGTATTCTTGAACAAAAGGAGTGGCCCTTCCTCTGCCCATTTTTTCTTCCTTTCTGCTGACAGAAATATTGATATGGTTATAAACTATTAGGTTGGTGCAAAAGCAATTGTCGTTTTGCCATTGCTTATATGACAAAAACTGCAATGACTTTTGCACCAACCTAATACCTTGCATCATAAAGATGAGGGTAGCACACCCAAGGGGTGGTGAAACAAAAAGCTCAAAAAAATCTGGGTCCCTAACATCACGGAGCTACTTTTTCAGTCCAAGAATGTTTACACCAAGACCATTACATGCCAGAGGAAAAAAACTTCTATTTTGTTAAGCTTCTGTTGCTGTGGGTCCTGGTATAGCAGCAGAAATTATAATCTAAATAATATAGTGAGTTTCTGTCACTTGCAACCCCAAAAGTCCTGAGTAATTTCACGATTTATTGAGTATGAGTACTTACTTCATAACAGGTTCTGGGGGATACAGTAAGAAGAAAAGCAACACGGCCCCTGCTCTCATGGTGGTTACAATTTAGCAAGAATATAAGTGTGTGTGTGTGTGTGTGTGTGTCTGTGTGTGTGGGTGTGCGTGCATACGTATATGTATATGTATATATATACACACACACACACACACACACAGAGATGGTTTTTGCTTTTATTTTTATTTTGAGATGAAGTCTTGTTCTGTCACCCAGGCTGCAGTGCAGTGGCACAATATCAGCTCACTGCAACCTCCGCCTCTTGGGTTCAAGCGATTGTCCTGCCTCAGCCTCCCAAGTAGCTGAGACTACAGGTGCACACCCTACACCCGGCTGATTTTTATATTTTTAATAGAGGCAGGGTATCACCATGTTGACCAGGTTGGTCTCAAACTCCTGACCTCAGGTGATCCGCCCACCTCAGGCTCCCAAAGTGCTGGGATTATAGGCGTGAGCCACAGAGCCTGGCAGAATATATGCATATTAATTAATTACAAAAAGCTTTGTAATTATAATTGTGATAAATGTGATGAAGAAGTGAGTGGTCTGAGAACAAATATTGAAAGAAGCCGACTAACTCCGGACATAAAAAAGTTTCTTTCAGTGAGAAGGCATTTGTTAAGCAAAGACAGTGGGGTGGGAGAGGAAACAGCCTATTGTAAAAGGCTTCAATAAGAGAAAGAGTTTCTTCAACTTCAAGGCAGTTGAAGGAACAAAATCAAGGCATAAATATAAGGCTGGTGAGGGAGGGAAGGAAGTGGCCCCAGGTGATGTTGGAGGAGTTGGCAGAGTCCAGATGATGCAGGGCCACTTAAACCAATGTTAGGTTTGGGCTTTATCATAAGAGCAGTGAGAAGCCATGGGAGGACACCGGACATGATCAGATGTACATTTTAAAAATGTGACTCCAAATGTGTGGAAAAAAATAAATGGTGGGGGAGTCGTCAAGAGAGGATGTGGGGAAAACGGGGGATGCTGTGGCAGTGGCTCTGTCAAGAGATGGTCGTGTCTTAGATTATGGTGGAAGTGGGGTACTTTTGCCTGAAAGGCTCAGAATTTTTCAGCCGTCAAATCCAAAGCTGGGCCTTTAATCCTTCTATGTTTGTCGTTGTCTGCCCCAACCCCAACCCCCACCCCAGCATCCACTCGCTCCTCCCTTCCCCACCCCTGCTATCAACAGCTTCCACTCCCTGACCCAGCCAAGAGTCTCCAGGAAGCTGGACCCACTATCAGTACAAGAAGCAAATCTGATTGGTCTGTGCCTCTCATCACTCCCCAATCAAAAATGGTTCCCAAGGAGCATGTGACCCCAAGGTAGCCAATAGGATATTATGGGAAATCTGCAAGGGACTTATGGGAAAAGCTTAGGGCACCTAAAGGTGAGAGGAAGTGATTTTTCTTATCCCCCCAGATGTCTGTTATCTGAAAGTAAAGTAACACCAAACTGAGGATGACACCAGCCATAAGGATGACTGAGGGGAGAACCAAAAAGAACATGGGTCCTTCATAGCATTGCTGAGGGGATAAACCACCCACACCCCCAGCCCACTTTCACTGGGACAAACTGTAGATGAGATGACCCGTTTCCCAGTTGTTGAAGACAGTTCAAGTTCGGAATTATGTTAGCCACAGCTGAAGTAGTCATAACTGACACGTTCCCAAACACACACCAAGAGAAACAACTGGGCACCCCTGGGGCTTTTCTTGGCCAAAGAGCTGGATTCTTGCACCCAGGGCATTCTTTTTGCCTGCTCAGCTTGTCTGGAGGGGAGATGAAATAGACAAAAAAGCTAAGAAAGATACAGATTTGATAAATATTTTGTCTCTTTCTTCTTCTCCTACAGAAGCCTTGGATTTTCTCAGGGTCTCAGAATGCTCGGAGCTGAGCTGTGTTCAGAGACTTCTGGAGAGTTAGTCAATCTCAGTACTCCAACCTCTTGGGGATCCCCTTGTGGATCATTTGTGTATTATTAATGTAACAACTTTTTTTGAGCATCCTTATGGGAAGTACAAATACATAGTCCTCCTGCTCATGTGTTTTGTTTCCTTACCCACAGCAGCCATCACTAATCAATCGTTCTCTAAGTCCTGAGGATCCAGACTTAGTACTTTCAACCCTTCCTCCAGGCATTACCAATTGATCTGAGTTGAGTTTGTTGAAATCAACGTGGCCCCCTTGACTACTACATGCCTCACCTCATGCAAAGCACTTGCTTTAGTTTCCTGTGATTTCTGTAACAAATTGCCACAAACTGGGTGACTTAAAACAACGGAAATTTATTTTCTGACAGTGCTGGAGGCTAGGAGTCTGAAATGAAAACATCAGCAGGGCTTCATTCCCTCTGGAGGCTCCAGGAGTGAAATCATTCTTTGTTTCTTTCTGCTTATGGTATTTGCTGGCATTCCTTGACTTGTGACTACATTACATGATGTCCTCTTCTTTGTCTCTCTCCTGTGTCTACCTTATAAGGATACATGTGATTGTATTTAGAGCCCACCCAGATATTCCAGGATTAACTTTTCCTCTAAAGATCCTTAACTTCATCATATATTTTGCACATATGAAAAATTACCTCATTACATATGAGGTAATACCCACAGATTCTGGGGATTAGGACATAAACATATCTTTTGGGGGGCCACTGTTCAGCCATTATAGCACTAGAGATAAAAAGGTGAATAAGAAATGACCTGTTTGTAGGTCGGGTGTGGTAACTCAAGCCTGTAATCCCAGCACTTCGGGAGGCCGAAGTGGGCAGATCTCGAGGTCGGGAGAACGAGACCGTCCTGGCTAACACAGTGAAACCCCATCTCTACTGAAAATACAAAAAAAAAAAAAAAAAAATTAGCCGGGCATGGTGGTGGGCGCCTGTAGTCGCAGCCTACTTGTGTAGGCTGAGGCAGGAGAATGGCATGAACCCAGGAGGCAGAGTTTGCAGTGAGCTGAGATCGTGCCACTGCACTCCAGCCTGAGCGACAGAGCCAGACTCTGTCTCAAAAAAAAAAAAAAAAAAAAAGAAATGACCTGTTTGTAAAGAGTTCGTGGACTGATGGGCAACTGGCAGCCACAAGACTGTGCTAAGAAAGAGGAAGATAAAAGTAATGTGGAAGCATCAAGGTACAACACCTATCCTAGCCTTGATGGCTGGCAGGTGGTCATGGAAGGCTTCCTGAAAGAGTCAGCAGCTTTGTTATAGTAGTTCACCCCTCATATTGTTTGTGTATTTATAAAGCTTAGTATTCTCTATCTCTTTTTTTTTTTTTTTTAAACAGAATTTCGCTCCTGTTGTCCAGACTGGAATGCAGTGGCATAATCTCAGCTCACTGCAAGCTCCACCTCCCGGGTTCAAGCAATTCTCCTGCCTCAGCCTCCCAAGCAGCTGGGATTACAGGCGCCCACCACCACACCTGGCTAATTTTTGTATTTTTAGTAGAGATGGGGTTTCACCACACTGGCCAGGCTGGTCTTGAACTCCTGACCTTAGGTGATCCACCCGCCTTAGCCTCCCAAAATGCTGGGATTACAGGCGTGAGCCACTGAGCCTGGCCTATAAAGCTTAGTATTCTCTAAGCAGCCAATAAAATTTGACTTCCACTGTTGTGATTTGAAGATAATGTCTTAGTCCTTGGGGGCCATGATAATAATACCATAGACTTGGTGGCTTATAAACAAATGAAATTTATTTCTCACAGTTCTCTGGAGGCTGGGAATTCCAAGATCAAGGCACCAGCAGATTTGGTGTCTGGCAAGGGCCTACTTTCTGGTTCATAGATGAAGATCCTCTCATTGTAACCTCACATGACAGAAGAGGCAAGGGAGCTCTCTAGGGGGTCTTTTATAAGGGCACTAATCTTATTCAGTCATAGTTTTAAAAAACGTGATTCCAGATGTCAATAAAGATTGGATTGGGGGAGAGGGGTCAAGAGAGTTTGTGGGGAAAACAGAAGAGGCTATGGCTCTGCCCTTATGACTTAATCCCCTCCCAGAAGCCCTACATACTAATACCATCTCCTTGGGGGTTAGGATTTCAACATAAGAATTTTGGGGGGACATAAACATTCATACTATACAAGATATTATAGCAGCACTTAATGAGCAAATATAAATATACTCCCCTCTCACAATTAAAGGAGTAGGCTAGTTAGTGAGACCAAGGGAACATGCATGCTGTTCAGAAATGCTGAGCTTTGCAGAAGGCAGCTAAAGTCCTTGTTATAAACCCTTTCTGACATGAGTTCCAAGTGCCTGGCTCTTTTTCTGCATAGCTATCTAAGCATCATTCCCTGCATAGAGGCTTGCTGCTGCCTGCCTTGGTCCAAGTGCCATGGACTTGACCTCAGCTCCCTCATCACCCACAGAACATGCGGAGCAAGCAAAGGCAGAGGTGAGGTCTACACACCCTCAAAGATGTAGGAAAAAGATGAATTGGAAGAGACCAAGAGAAAGTGACTCAAAAGAGAAGAGGCGGTGAAAGGTGATAAAGCGATGGAAAGGAAGAAAGAAAAGAGAACTGGCATTTGATGGAAAGTTGCAAAGAGAAGTTTTGAATACTGTGGGCTCATTTGTCTCTTAGAGATGCCTACTTGAGAAGATATATCAATCAAGACTCTTTGGGAAAGAAAACAATCCCTTTTCAAACTGGGTGAAGCAGAAGGGAGAATTTATTGGCCCCTGTAAATGAAAGGTCTAAGTTTTCCCTTCGGGCCTGCCTAGATTCAGGGACCTAAATAATGTCATTTAGATGTCAATCTCGTCCTTCCCTTCATCTCTGGGATATGATTTTTTAATGTGTTGCTTTATTCTGGTGGGCTTCTGCAGATCCGAATTTATAATCTCCCAGTTTAGCAACCTCAATCAGAAGAAAAGCATTTCTTGCCCAGTATTTCAATCAAAAGCCTCCAGTCTGAAACTTGTTGGTTCAGTATGGGTTATGTGCCCAGATCTGAAACTTGAGGATGTCATGGGGATGTAGTATTGCCCTTGATCATATCTGGAGAAAGTGGATGTCAGTTAAAAGTGAAGCTCTCTTCTTTATACCTCCCTCCATCCCCAAACCATCTAAAAGTGGGAGAACATGGTTCCTCAAGGAAAAAATAAAGAACTATTTATTGCCAGGAAGGGAAAGAGGTACCAGTAATGCAAACAAGCAAACAAACAAACAAAAAAACGGTATCTAAACAAAAAGCAATAATAATTGCTAATATTACTCTAAATCCAATTGCAATCATTATATTAGACTTCACAGATGTTATTTCACTAAATACTCAGAATAACTAAATGAAATAGACATAAATTGTGCCCATTTTATAGATGGGGAAATTGAGGCTAAGTGAAATGAAATTGTTTTCAAGGTCACATGGATTTATATCCATATCAGCCTGACCTCAGGGCTTGTGTTCCTCCAGAGCACACCTCCTCTTTTGCCAATGACTTATATCTTCTATCTTTCTATGCCTCGGTGTCCTCACTTGTAAAATGGACATCATAGTACCTTTCTCATAGGGTTATAGTGAGTGTTAAATGGTAAGTGCTGAATAAACATTAGCTATTCCTATTGGTGGTGGCTGGGCTCCTGACTGTGCCCCGCTGAGAAGCTATTCAGGGAAGCCAGTCTGATAAAGCACCCCCAATTGTGTCTCACCCTGGGGGTTCCCACGAGGAATGGGGGATGGCTCTTGCAGGCAGATTCCAGGTCTTCTTGTCCTCTGCGGGGCTTCCATTATTAAAGGATTCCGTGGAAGCGATCAGCTCATGGGCTTCTGAGAACTCCACCTCTTTGTTCTAAAAGACCCACTGTCCAACTCAGAGGTGGGGGACCACTTGGACACTAAGGAGGGCCAAAGAGGCAAGCAGGCCCCCAGTTATCCAGGGAAGTACTGGATTCCATTCCTATTCTCCCAGTCTTCTCTTCCTTCTCCTCCTCCTTGCCCACCAGGGAGGCAGCTGGCCGTGCTAGAGATTGGCGTATTCTCTTTGCATCTGGCAAGCGGAAGCGGCATACTGATGATGGCCTGCAAATGTGAAATAGATGGGCACTGTTTCGCACTTCAATGGAATAACAGGTGTTATTTCTCCTTGGACGGTGGAGGACGGAGCTGACACTTCTTTTGGGATGCAGGGGAGGTGCCTGTGACATTGGTGATTTCTGGGCACTGTTGTGCCCCTACCGTTTGCCTTGCACTTTATTTATGGCATCTCATCTAATCCTCTCTACGCACAACTCGCTGGGAAAGATACGGTTACCCCTAAGTTTACAGCTGAAGAACTCAAGGTCCTGCAGAGGGCTGATGCATCAGAACAAAGACTTCAGCACAGATGTATCAGAGGCCACGAACTTGGTGTTCTCCATCTCTCCACCTGGGCCTTGAGAAGCCATCCGGAAAGAGGGGACATTTGGCTTTCTGAGAGCCTCAGCTCTGGAGCTAGACCAGAGGTTGGCAAACTCTATCTGTAATTGACCAGATAGTAAATATTTTAGGTTTTGTGGGCCATAGGGTCTCTATTCCAACTACTCAGCTCTGCTGTTGCAGCATGAAAGTAGCCAAAGATGTTAAGTCAACACATGGTCGTGGCAGTGTTTCAATAAACTTCATTTGCGAAAACAGTCAGCCAGCTGGTATGCAGTAATTAGTTGATCCCTGAAGTAAATCAGGGATCCCTGAGTTTGACTCCTGCCTTCTCCAATTACCAGCTATGTGACCTTATTTAACTCCCCTGGTGCTCAGTTTTCTTATCTGTAAAATGGGAATCATAATACCTCATAATACTATTATAATTGTAATAGACCATGATATGATTGTGAGAATTAAATGATTTAATGCTTGAAGAGTCAGTGCTTATAACAGTGTCTGCAACAGTGCCAGTTGGCGTGATGATTAGCATAATCAGCATCATTTCCAGCATCATTGAAAGGGCCTGGAGCTGTAAGATGGGGATAATGGTAAAACCTACTTCACAGAGTTGTTGTGAGAAAGAAGTGAGAAAATGTATGCACAATGCCAACCTGCCAACCCCCACAGGTGACTCCCCACTCTTATCAGCTTGCCTCTTCTAAATACTTCTACAAGCCTCCTCCTGGTAAAAAGAAGAGGAGAAAAAACCCAGTCATACTCCCTTAGGCTGCCCAAGTTTTCAGTTGGGCAGTCACTGAGCAGAAATTCAGAACTGCCTTAAGCCTCAAGTTCAGGGAAGGCAGTCTCCTGGTGGTTTGGAGGGCTTCCTATAGGAGTTGGGCTTAGGGGCCTCAGAGAGTACTGCGGTGACCATTTCTTATGGAGACAGTCACCACTGACTGAGTCTGATTACAACAGACAGGAAGGAAGCTTTGCCAGCCTGCACTGACCTACCCCAGAAGGAACCATCCCTACTCCTTACTACAAATCCTCTCCTGGTTTTCCAGCAGATGACATATCCCCTGTGTGACATACCCCCACCCCAGCATCCACTCGCTCCTCCCTTGCCCATCCCTGCTTTCAGCAGCTTTCACTCCCGGACCCAGCCAAGAGTCTCCAGGAAGCTGGACCCACCCCCAGTACAAGGAGCAAATCTGATTGGTCTGTGTCTGTTCTCACTCCCCAATCAAAAAATGGTTCCCAAGGAGCATGTGACCTCAATGTAGCCAATAGGCTGTATGGGAAATAACATTTTGAGGAGTTAGTTAACATCACTGTAGGTTAGAAATATTCCAGGTACACTCAGGTGTATGACTTCCTACTAGCCAGGGTCCTCGGAGTTTGATGGAAGAAGGCAGGTAGAAAGTGAATTTAGTGTTCTCTGTGACTGGCAGATGTCTGCACAGGAGTCTAAACCACAATGGAAGAGGAAGATTCCACGCAGAGGCGGAACTTGGGCTCTAGAACCAGAGATCAGAGTTCAAGTCCTGGCTCAGCTGCTGGCCCTCTCTCTGGGAGACTTTGGGCAGCTCATTCCATTAGCACATCAGTTTCCTCACCTGCAATATATACAGTCAAGCAGGACTCTGGGAGAGAGAACATGGAAGACTCCAGCAAGGTGCCTGCCACATAGAATGCTGCCATCATGATGAAGAAGATTGCTGGACCTAAAGGTGTGGGTCAGATGGACCTGAGTTTGGATTTCTTTTGAGCTTGGGCATGCCACTCAACCCACCTGAACCTCATAGCCCTCATCTGTAAAATAGGTACAATATTGAAGATAGTAAGATACCTAAGGTGCTTACTTCAAAATCTGGCACACTGTAAGTAAAATTTGTAAATGAGAGTCATTGTTATTTTTATTATTACAATGGCTGGGACTGAGGCAGGCCTCGGATGTAACCAGAGTGAATGGTCAGACGCTAGTCATCTAAGAAGAGGGAAACTTCCCTACCTTAGGTCTGACTGACAGGTGTGGGTGGACCATTGACCCAGGAGCAGGAGATTGGAGCTGTGCTCCATGTGCCTGATTTTCAGCCCAGGCTGTGAGTGTGACCATGTGGTTTGAGTCTGACCCTTGGCTTTTGGAACCTCCCTTCTTAGAAGGGCTTGTGAGATATGGCAGAGGCCAGCCCATCAGGCTGCTTCTGCTGGAATTAGGAATCTCTCTTGGGCTCAGATAAGAGAAACAGTGTTGTGTCATGTTGGCATTAGGGCTGGGGTTGGGGTTTAGCTTTCGTGTTGCACGGGCTTCCCTGTGACTCTGTTTCTTCCTCTGTTTAAAAGCAGTGGTGCTTTCTGGGTGTGGTGGATCATGTCTGTAATCCCAGCACTTTGGAAGCCCAATGGTTCGAGTCCAGGAGTTGGAGACCAGCCTGGGCAAGATGGCGAAACCCCATCTCTACGAAAATAAAATGAAAGTTAACTAGGCATGGCATTGTGCACCTATGATCCCAGTTACTTGGGAGTCTGAGGTGGGAGAATCACCTGAGCCCTGGAGGTTGAGGCTGTAGTGAGCCGAGATTTTGCCACTGCACTCCAGCCAGGGTGACAGAGTGAGACCTTGTCTCAAAAAACAAAACAAAGCAATGGTGCCAGTACCTATTTGGTAAAGACTTTTGCTAGCACTTACCTTATGCCAGGCACTGTTGCAAAAGCTTTAAACATACTAAATCGTTTAATTCTTCAAATAGTCCTAGGAAATAGGAAATATTATAACTTCCACATATTAGTTTCCAGTGAGAGGTAAAACAAATTACCACAAACTTGGTGGCTTAAAATTACAGGGACCAGAGGTCTGAACTCCAGGACTGTGCTCCCTCCAGAGGCTCCAGGCCAGAATCCCCAATATGCCTCTTCTGTCTTCTGGTGGCTGCTGGCATCCCTTGGCTTGTGGCTGCATCACTCCAGTCTCTTCTTCAATGATCGCCATGCCTCCTCCTGTTTGCTCTGTGTCTGTCTCAAATATTTCTCTGCCCCTCTCTTGGAAGGACACGATGGTGGCCTTTAGGGCTCACTCAGATAATCCAGGATAATCTCCTCATCTCAAGATCCTTAATTTAACCACATCTGTAGAAACTTTAGTATAGGAGATATAAACCATGAAGTGATCAAGGCAGGTCTTTATCAAGGTGTTTTTTGTTTGTTTGTTTGTTTGTGCCAGGGTTGAGGATGTACCCGGGAAAATAATACAAATCACAAGAGCATCTGTGACCTGTGTTTTTTCCAAAGGGGGCTATGGGAACTTCAGCCTTTCAAAGGGAAAGAGCAAGCCAGAGGGTAAAAAGGGAGGGAGGCAGTGAGGCAAAGGGTTACATTCTGGAGATGCTCTGATTAGCCTCGGTGAATCTACATTTTACATGTGCAAGAGAGTGGAGGAAAAAGTCAATTATGCATTGTCTCACACTCAGTAAATCTACAGCTTACATTAGACAAGGTAAACATGTGACACAGGCTATGACACAGAGTTGTGAAATCACGGCTGTTTGGGAACAAAAGGAAGGCAGTTTTTGTGTGACCCAATTCCCAGACTTAACTTTCCCTGAGTTTGGGGTCCTGGGATTCTATTTTGTTTCACAGAGGCAATATTCAAAGGTTCTAGGGATGAGATCCTGCTGCTTTTGGGAACCACCGCTCAAGCCCCACCTCCCTGTTTTACAGATCACGTGGAAAGTGGGTGGCAGAGGGACCCCGTTCAGAGTCTGTGCCCTTAACCACCATGCTATGTTGCTTCCTCTGGGTTGCCACTGATGGGTGGTTTTAAGGATTTAATGAGGCAGTGCAGGGAAAGCACAAAGAATGATGAGAAGGAGGCTGGGAGAGCCGGGGTTGGATAAGGGTCTGGGATAAGGCTCAGAGATGCTTGTTGTGCACAGGGACCTGGTAATGAAGAAAGCAGTGCTTTTGAGGCTTTGCCAGGAAATCCCCATGGTCAAGTCCAAGCCACATCTACATGATGTACACTGCTGATGTGCACTTCCTTGCTCTCTGGCACTGTCAGAGCAAATAGATTTTTACTCTTCAGAACGCCAAACCAGCAAAGTCGCAAGATGTAATCACCCCTTCTCCTGTCATCTTGCCCTCGTTGGTCCCTGCTCTGGTCTCTGGGTCTCCTCAGCCTTTGACTAAGAGGAAATGACTTCAGTCATAGGTGCTAATGTATGTAAATGAGCCTGGTGCCTTGGCACAGGAAATCCCTTTTGCCCTCTTAATCCATTTCACCATATGCTCTGCAGCCTCTGTGACCTAGTGTCCTTAGCAGAGAGCAGTGTCCTTTTTGATGTGATTTTGTGGCAATATCTGTGATGAATAAGACGCATCCTGGGCAGCCTCGGGCTTCCTGAGGTCACACGCAAACCAAAGACTTTGGGGTCCTTGGCCTCCAGGCCAGATGTTTTTCTCCCATTAATGCATAATATTTCAAAAGAGGGATTTTCTGTTCCTGCTCACTCCCAAATGCTGCCCCTCCGCCTCCCGGGGAAGATGATGTGCTCCACACCAGTAGGGGCAGCAGATTCACACCTGGGATGTGGAGCTCCGTGAGCCTGGCATTTGGGAATATCTGGAACCGGAACGACTCTCTGGGCCTCACTGACTCCTACAAACGATGGGTATGAGCAGACAGACTGAAGTGGCGCTGAGCTAGCCCGGGAATACAGCTGTTCGAATGAAAGGGCCCACCTCAGCCCCAGTGAACATCCACTGGCCTAAATAAGAACATAGAACACTCAGTTATAGATTGTACGCCAACATGTTTCTGCACAAGTATGGATCCCCACTCCACTGGTCAATGCGAATGTATGTCTCCTCTCATTTTATAGGGAATGTATGGGTGGGAGGATTTTATTTACAGAATTGATTGTGTTGGATATTGTTGGATATGTCCTTAAAACCAACAGACACTCTTTTTTTTTTTTTTTTTTTTTTTTTTTTGAGATTTTGAGACGGAGTCTCACTCTGTTGCCCAGGCTGGAGTACCATGGCATGATCTCAGCTCACTGCCACTTCCGCCTCTCAGGTTCAAGTGATCTCCTGCCTCAGCCTCCCGAGTAGCTGGGATTACAGGCCTCCGCCACCATGCCTGGCTAATTTTTATATTTTTAGTAGAGACAGGGTTTCACCATGTTGGCCAGGCTGGTCTCGAACTCCTGCCCACCTTGGCCTCCCAAAGTGCCGGGATTACAGGCGTGAGCCACCGGTGCCCGGCCAGATTTTTTTAAAATAAATTTTATTATGCATATTTAAAGTATGGTGGAAAGTAAACTCTCAGTAAGTGATAGGTGTGTATAAAGGAGAAGAGCCTACATAGGCACTCTCTTCTGTGTACATATCACAAGAGCTGAGGGGAGGCTGTGGGTTCTTGGAGCTGCTTATGAATCACAGAGCGGGCATTTTCATCCAACCAACTACTTGCTGTGCTCTCTTGCTTGTTGAAGATGACTGCTGGTGTGTCCTGTGAGGCACTGGGTATGCAAAGCACGTCCTGGCTTCAGAATAGCCCCACCTCAATTAATAAGAAGTCAGCTTACCAGGACTCTAGATGAATAGGAATGGTAGGCTTCAGCTAGGAAGCCTTTGTGCCTTTGCACCTTTTTGTCTACATCTTAGTTTCTAGGCTTAGACCTGGATGATGGTAACAGGGACTCAGAATGGTGGCTGGGCCCTGCAGGACCCTCACATATCACAGTGAGGTGAAAGGCGATGTGGTACAGTCTCAAGAACACAGGCCCTGGGTTCAGACTCAGGTGGGTTTAAATCCTAGTTCAGCCACCTACCAGCTGGGTGCACTTCAGCAAGTCATTCTGTTTCTCAGAACCTCTGCCTCGCAGAAGGAAAGAGAGCATCAGAGAAGTTAAGATACTGTTCTAAAGTCACACAGCTAGCAAGCCAAGCATTTTAATTGATCCTCAGGACTGTCTGACTCCAAAGCTCAGCCTCTTGCTCCTATATCAGGCTGTCTGTTCCTGATGTTCTATTAAAACTATGGTTTTAAGAGCCAGGCATGCATGCAATGATCTCAGCGATTCAGGGGACTGAGGTGAGAGGATGGCTTGAGGCCAGAAGTTTGAGACCAGCCTGGGTAATATGACAAGAAACTTTTTTTTTTTTAATTAGCCAGGTGTGGTGCCCCGTGCCTGTAGTCCCAGCTATTCAGGAGGCTGAGACCAGAGGATCACTTGAGCCCAGGAATTTGAGGCTGCAATGAGCTGTGGTCGTACCACTGTACTCCAGCCTGAACCACAGAGCAAGACACGGTTCTAAAAAATAAAATAAAAAAATATCCGAGCTAGCACAGTGGCTCACGCCTGTAATCCCAGCACTTAGGAAGGCCGAGGTGGGCAGATAACCTGAGGTCAGGAGTTCGAGACCAGACTGGCCAACGTGGTGAAACCCCGTCTCTACTGAAAACACAAAAATTAGCCAGGAGTCACGGGCATGCCTGTAGTCGCAGTTACTCGGGAGGCTGAGGAAGAATTGCTTGAACCTGGGAGGCAGAGGTTGCAGTGAGTGGAGATTGCCCTACTACACTCCAGCCTGGGCGACAGAGTGAGACTCCATCTATATATGTGTACCCACTGTCGTTTTAAAATGTAAGCTTTTTAATTATTATTCAGGTATGGTGAGGCCGAGCGAACGGGAATGACCGCCATTGAAAAGATAGTTTGTTACTCACAGTTCCCAAGAGGAGGGGGTGCTTCATTCTATATGAGGAAGCTGCCTGGTAGTGAGGAGACAGCAGGAGCGGGAGGAAAAGAGGGGCAGGAGGCTTTATTGTGGTGTCTGCAGAAAGGAATGTGTGAGGCAGAGTAAAAGGGTTTGGCATTGGCTGATTTTATAATTTCTAGTAGACTCTGGGGTGTAGAGGCTGTCCCACGTTGTCTGGTACCTGGCTCTAGGGGTATTAGGACAGAGAAAAATTGGCCTGGGGCATAAGAGCCTGGGAAAGAAGGCATCTGAGGGGTATCTGCTCTGGGTTGGTTGGTTTGCATAGGAAAGGCATGCTTGCAGGGGAATAGTTTGCTATCTCTAGGAATTAGCTAGCCCTGGGAGGGGGTCTCTCTCACGTCAGCAAGGCCACAAGATGTCAACACATCATAGAATACAGAAAATAAAACACGTAATTAATACGACTATCCTTGGTGAACTTTCCGAGCCATGCAGCCATTCATAAGAAACCCATGGGATTTCCAGATGAGCTTGCATAATTTATGCCTATTTGTAATATAACCAAATAACTATGATGTACAATGAGATGGCTTTAGCTGCCAAATAATCATGATGAAAAATTATTGCAAGTGGAAAATAAACACACACAAAAAAAACCCAATAGCTTTCCTACAGATCAATAAAATTAAATAATAAAATAAAACGAGAATAAAATTCTGATCACAATAAAAATGTAAGCTATCTAGAAATAAACTTAATAAGAAATCTACATATGCTATGCTACTGTATGAAATTGCAAACCTTTATTGAAGTATATAAGAGATCCATAGTGGGTACATGCCAATTTATCCCAAATTAAATAAATATTATACAATATTAATTAAAATATTAGCAATTTTTATAATTACTGAATGAGATACTACAATTCATCTAGAAGAATTGATATCAGAAAATATCCAGGGATTTTTCTGAAAAAGAGCATACCTTACAAAGAAGATATGTTTACCTAACACAAATATAAAAATAGTTTTTGTAAGTGGCATTTCAAATCTATGAGAAGAGTGAATTATATATTAAAAGATATTGGATAAATGAACTAACAACACAGAAAAAATTAAGTGAGAGCCGTACTTCATATTGTTTAAATACTTACATAAAAAGTAAATAAATAAATACAAAATTACTATAAAAATGTGTAAGTGAGTTTCATTCTCTTGGAATGAAGGGAAGGCCTTGGGAAGTTTGAAATCAAAGTCAGAAGTCACCAAGGGAAAACATCGATAGATTTTATTATATAAAATTAAAAATCTTCACACAATGGAAAACAAAGTTAAAGGACAAAAGGCGATTGAGAAGAATATTTGCAGATTATATTTCTTTCTTTAAAATCACAGCATAAGGCCAGGCACGGTGGCTCATGCCTGTAATCCCAGCACTTTTGGAAGCTGAGGCAGGTGGATCACCTGAGGTTGTGAGTTCAAAACCAGCCTGACCAACATGGAGAAACCCTGTCTCTAACTAAAAATACAAAATTAGCCAAGTGTGGTGGTGCACACCTGTAATCCCAGCTACTTGGGAGGCTCAGGCAGGAGAATCACTTGAACCCGGGAGGTGGAGGTTGTGGTGAGCCGAGATGGCGCCACTGCACTCCAGCTTGGGCAACAAGTGTGAAACTCCATCTCACTAAAAAAAAAAAAAAAAAAAAAAACACCCAGCATATTGGATTACTTCAATGGAAAAACATGAGCATGATATCTAAATATGCAATTTCGCAAAAAAGAAATATAAATGTGCAGATTATTTCATCATCTAGGTTTTAAGTTTTAAGCCTTGTAACTATTAGTTTTCTTTCCTGATCCTCTCCCTCCTCCCTGTCTCCACCCTCCAGTAGGCCCCAGTGTGTGTTGTTTCTCTCTATGTGTCCATGTGTTCTCAGCATTTAGTTCCCACTTATACGTGAGAACATGCAATATTTGGTTTTCTGTTCCCGTGTTAGTTTGCCAAGGGTAATGCAAACCCCTATGACACAAGTTTGCCTATGAAACGAACATGCACCTGCACCCCTGAACTTAAAAGTTAAAAACATCTAACCAGATTAATAGAGAGAGAAAGCAAAAAAATAAATAGTCTAATATTAGTGAGATATATTGAATTGAGATAGCAATATAATAACCTTATTTTTCTATCAGATTGTCAAAAATTTAAAGATTACTAATATTCAGAACCGGTGAGGTTGCAAGGAAATAGACATTGTCACACACTGCTTGTGAAATCAAACTGGTGATTTGTTTTTGGTAAAATGAGTCAGAAGCCTTTAAAAGGCTCATATCCTTTGACCCAGCAATTTGCCATTAGGACATTTAAATAAAAGAAGCTGGGTGTGGGTAATCCCAGCACTTTGGGAGGCTGAAGCGGGTGGATCACTTGAGGTCAGGTGTTCAAGACCAGCCTGGCCAACATGGTGAAACCCCGTCTCTACTAAAACTACAAAAATTAGCTGGGCACGGTGGTGGGTACCTGTAATCCCAGCTACTCAGGAGGCTGAGGCAGGAGAAGCACTTGAACCTGGGAGGTGAAGTTTGCAGTGAGCCGAGATTGCGCCATTGCACTCCACCCTAGGTAACAGAGCAAGATTCCATCTCAAAAAAAAAAAAAAAAGAAGAAGAAGAAAATGAAAGAAATACAAAAAGAAGAGCACTTGTGTGTAGAGTGATAGTCACCACATCTTTAAATTATTATTTAAAATAATAATGAACAAGTAGAAATAACCTAAATGTCCAGTGATAGGGAACTGATTAATTATCTGTTGTACTTACCTACAACAAAATTTCCTGTGGCTGTTAAAAGTTGTCATGTGAGTTATACACATGCATTCACATACACATAAGAAAGCCCTCCACAATATAATTAAAATTAGAAAAAAATGGTCGCAAAAGAGGATGCATAATATGATCCCGTTTTAGTAAGAAATAATATAATCCCTTTTTAGAAGAAAGATCTAAAAGATTAGACACCGAATTGTTAATGATCATTACTTCTGGGTGGTAGAAGAATGGTGATTATCTTCTTCTGTATACTTGTATATATATTCTGAACTTATTGCAGAGGACATGTATTTTTTATAAGCAGAAAAATACTATAAATCTGTTTGAAAGTAATTTCTCAGCTGTTTTTCCCCTTAACGGGGTACATTCAGATGATTAGCAGCGGGAGGTATGGAGGATGAAGCTGGGTAAAAGAATTGTCAGTTTCCTGTCCTCAATTCTGGCTATCATAGACTGAAAATCAGTAGAGAAATGTTTCTACAGAACATTCACGGCTCTGACCTTCACTGTTAAATGAAATTAGAATGCCTCTTGAAAAGAGAATGTTTTCTCTCCAAGTTTGCTATAAATATTTAAAGTGGAAAATATGGATTATGTCAAATGTGGTTGAGGAAACCAACACAGAAAGTCCAGTTTCTGTGCAGACACAAAGCATGAGAAGTAGGTAACTGATGGAGGAGGTGGTTATCAGAAGGCTCAGTTGATTTGAGGTTACTTTGACAGATGGATGGTGCTGACGTTTTTGGATAAATGACAGAGCTTATTGGATAGCCTGTACCTTATTATGCTCCCACCATCGGGATCCAAGCTTTGGGCTAAGGAGGGCATATAGGATTTGTTACATTTGAGATGCAACCAGAAAAAGAGGACATTCCGCTAGCATAATTATGTTCTGGGGTCCTCTAAGAGAGGGTAATTCCCACTCATTAGGTGGCATTTGCTCACCTCAGCAAGCCACTCTGGTGACCGTCTGTCATGCAGATATACTAGCACATCCATGGGGTCTCTGCTTCTCCTGAGCCAGGCAGGCACAGAGATAAACAGCTCCCTATTCATGCCAACCCACCCCAAGTATGTTTGTAGACTTAACACTACCCAAACATCTGGCTCATCCAGGTTTCTGGGACTGTGCTGGGAAATAGGTTAAGAAAATTGAAGCATAGAGTGTTGGTGGGAGAGGGTATGAAATTTGGAGAATTGCATCTGAATAGGAAGCTTAGGGTCAAGTTTGAAAGGGATTTGAATACTTTCCTGATGAATTTGACTTATCCTTATTTCATAGCTTTGTCAACTCTTTTTAAAAATTATTTTTAAGAGACAGGGTCTCACTCTGTCACCCAAGCTGGAATGCAGTGGTACAATCATAGCTCACTGTAGCCTCGAACTCCTGAGCTCAAGCTGTCAACTTTTGGTCTAAGCGAAACTGTAGATGGGAAATCTGTGATGTTAAAGCAACTGCATTTTTCAGATTATCTCCTGACCCAAATATTCCAGATCAGCTAACAAAAATAATTGAAAGCTTTTCAAATCATCTTAACTGGGAGGCTCTGGAATTGGAGGTCGTATGGATTAGGATGAGTTAGGCTATGTGTGGTAATGAACGACCCTGACTCAGTACTTCAAATGACGGACTTATTTCTTGCTCACATTCCATGTCACTTCTGTATCACTGTCCTCGTTTAGCGATGCAGGTAAATGGAGTCTTCGCCATCTGGAGGTGGGAAGAACATGATGAGTTGTGCACCCGCTATTAAAGACTTCCACGTGGGAGAGGCGCGGCTCCCTTCCACCTACCGTTCACTGGCTGCGGAACATCACTTGGCTTTATGGAGGCAGAGAAGGGTGATCCTAGTTTGTGCCCAGGAATAAGAGAACCAAAGTGTTGGTGAACAACACCAATGACCACTCCAGAAACAGAGGAGTGTTTCTCCCTTATTGGCTGTATTATTTTAAGCAAGTCATTAAACCTTTCTGAGCTTTTTAAAAAAAACTATATTTTCATTTAAAAAGAAAAGTAGAAAAGCCTAGAGCCTAGAATTCTATTTTTGTATCCCTTGCCCTCTTCCTCCCTCCCTAAATATAAAGGTAGGGTGGAACACGACTGGGTACAAAAGGGTCAAGTTCTTTCTTAGAGCACAAGCGGATACCCAGTGAGCCTGGGAGCAAGGGAGATGAAATTTAACCTCAGAGTCTATAAAAAATTTACAGAATTGCAAAGTGCCAAGCAAAAATACAAAAGAGTTCTCTGCACTCCGGGAAATTATTGAAGCCATAAAGATTCCTGCTCTTGCAGATGAGGCATTTGGTGAGTGGAGCAGAGCAAATCAATAATGTCATACTTCTCACCCGGATCAAAATACTCAAGGAAATAGCTGCAAAGTAAGAGGGGACAAGGTCCATCTCGGTCAATCACTGCACTGGGTAATGCCATAGCAGAGCACAGTCTAATAGTCTGGCCTGGAATTTTAAAAGCCAGGAAAGTGTTTAATCAAAATTTGGAGCCATTGTAGATTCTAAAGGATAATTACTCAGCACTTTGGCAGAGGAGAGTCCTAGAGAAAGGATCTGATGGAGGTTGTGCATATTTAAATGAATGCTGGTTTTGTAAGAATTCTCAGGTAAGACCAGGCAAGAATAATTCCCCTTTGGAGGACTAGAAGCTGGGTACCACAAGGTGATGATCATAAAAGACTGTATGTGCCTTGCTAACTGATGTATCCTCTGCTTTAACACAGTGCCAGGTACATCCGTTTGTCTGTCCATCCATCCATCCATCCATCCATCCATCCATCCATCCATTCTTCTGACAAATATTTCTTAAACACACACTATGTGACAAGCACAGTTTTAAGCACTGAGGTACAGCAATAAACTAGACAGTCTAGGTCCCTGCTCTCATGGAGGTTGCATTGTAATAGGGAAGATATAATAAACAAGAAAATAAATTTCATCATATCAGATAGTAGTAGATGCTAAGAAGACAATAAAGTGAGCAGTGAAGAGACTTAGGATGCCCTTGGATACTCAGGGCCTTTATGAGAGGACATAGTCAGGCTGAGATCTCAAAGACATATCCAGTCATGGCGTCCAGAAGGAAGAGCACTACAGGCAGAAAATACAAGAGCAAAGGCCCTGAGATGGGAAAAAACTTGGCATGTTTGAGGGGCTTCAAGAAGACCAATGTTGGGAGGGAGACAGTAGGAGCAGAGGGTAGGGAGGTAGGGAGAGACTAGAAGGTATAGAGCTTTATAGGCTATGATAAGTCACATAGTAGGTGCTCATCATCATTTATTGAATGACTTACTAACTGACTGACTGAAGCGACTGCATGTGGTGACTTACACTGGGTTGTACAGATATATAATGGCTGTACTGAGACTAGAACTTCAATGTATCCTCCAGTAAGACCATAATACTCCCTGGTAGTTTAGGTGGAGTAGAAATGGTAGATTTTGGTGTAACAAATATAATATCTTACATTTGTTAAGCCCTTATATTTATGCAACTTCTTGCATATGGTTGACCCGCCTACATCTCTGTTTACTGCTATTACTCTTTTTTGAAAAAATTGTTTTATAGTTGACAAGTAAAAATTTTATATATTTATGGTGTACAACATGATGTTTTGATATATGTATACATTGTGAAGTGGCTAAATCAAGCTATTTAATATATGCATTATGTCACATACTGATCCATTTTTGTGGTGCGAATACTTGAAATCCACACTCTGAGAAATTTTCTAGTATACAATATATTATTATTAACTGTAGTCACCATGATGTACTTCTTTTTCTTTTTTTCTTTTCTTTTTTTTTTTTTTTTTTTTTTTTTTTGAGATGGAGTCTCGCTCTCTCACCCAAGCTGGAGTGCAATGGGGCGATCTTGGCTCACTGCAACCTTCACCTCCCAGGTTCAAGCAATTATCCTGCCTCAGCCTGCTGAGTAGCTGTGATTACAAGCGTGTGCCACCACAGCCGGCTAATTTTTGTATTTTTTTAGTAGAGACTGGGTTTCGCCATGTTGCCCAGCCTGGTCTCAAAATCCTGACCTCAGGTGATTCACCTGCTTCGGCCTGCCAAAGTGCTGGGATTACAGGCATGGGTCAGCGCACCCAGCCCTTTTTCTTTAATAGATGAGGAAACCAAAGCTCAGAGAGTTTGAGCCACTGACCTAAGTGATCACTAACAGAAAATGGTCAATGGATTGGTAATCCCCCGATACTTTGTTCATTGCTATATTCTCAGCTCTTAGCATAGCACCTTATAAATAACCGTTTAATATATTTTGTCAAATAAATAAATCTGCATTTCAACAGAAATGAAATTATATTATACAACTTGCTTCTGAACCTACTTTTTCTGACTGTGAACATTTTTTATCATCAATAAAAGTCTACATTGTTATCTTTAGCAATGGCATTGTATATCATCACATAGATGTATCTCCACTTATTTCACCAATTTCCCGTTATTGGATATTTGGTTGTTTTCATTTTTTTTTTTCACTATTACAAACATTTCTTCCAACAGAAAATTCTGCTTTGTTTTGTTTTGTTTTGTTTTGTTTTGAGACAGGGCCTCACTCTGTTGCCCAGGCTGAAGTGTAATGGAGTGATCATGGCTCACTACAACCTCCACCTCCTGGGCTCAAGCAATCCTCCCACCTCAGTCTCCAGAGTAGCTGGGACCACAAGTGCATGCTACCATGTCCAGCTAATTTTTTTTGTATATTTTATAGAAACAGGGTCTCATCTTATTGCCCAGACTGGTCTCCAACTCCTTGGCCAAAGTGATTCACGCGTCTCGGCCTCCCAAAGTGTTGGGATTACAGGAGTGAGCTGCCACGCCCAGCCTTGGCAATTCTTTATCTGACATCTCTGCACATCTGTCTAATGATGTTCTTGAGCTAACCTCCCCCATCCGTAGAAATACTGGATGAAATAGGTATACATTTTAGAAACTTGGGAAAACGTAAACCCAAACTGTTTATTGGAAAGACTGGGTCTTTCTCAGCATGTTCCATTTGGATGCCACCCTTGAGGAACATAAATAAACTGCTGTGTTTTCATAGAACAGGATCAGGAGAGCATGCTTGTTACATGAGTAAGAAGAGAGGGAAAAGATCCCACTGAGGCTGAGAGAGAGGCAGCTAAGGGGAGCCCCAACAGCAGTTTTCACAGATGTAGAAAACTGAGAGTCTGATTGCAGAAGCCGAAGGGCATAGCTGAAAACAAACTTTATGAAAAGTAGTCAGTGTCAAGTTTAAATGGTAGAGGCTTTCAGAAAATGGGCTGGGAGAACTCAGCCGAAGAGGCATTCATGCGGAAGAAAAGTGCTCATGGAGCAGCCACCAGCTGGAAGCATGTGTTGTCCAAGTCATTTCAGTGAGATTTTCACCATTTCTTTTTGTTTTTCTGGGAGGCAAGCTGGGTATATAGAATAAGGGCAGTTTTTAGAGATCTATAGAGCTGGCTTTTAATCTAGACTCCATTGACTTGCTGCGTGACCTTGAGTGATTTTCAGATATTTTTGAACCTCAGTTTTCACGTCTGTTAATTGGGAAGAAACACACCTGCCCCACTGGGTGGATAGAAAATTAGATGAGATCATTTTCGTGTGTATAATCTAGATGAAGACAGGACAGCCCATCAGGTTAAGTTCCTTATCCCCCGATATCTCTCCTCAATATTTCTGGGAGGCTCTTAGGTGACCCTTTTAAACTGGCAGGGTTTCCATTCCTGACTCATTATGTCTGTGCAGTGCTGTCTCCTTTCCAATGCCCCTCCACTCTAATGGCCAGAGCTGTCCTCTGTTGATGACCTCCATGCTGCTATGGCCTCGGCAGGGGGCCACTATTTGCATTCATTTATTCCACAAATATTGACTGAGCACCTACTACATGCCAGGTACTGTCCTAGGTGCTGGACATTCAGGAGTGAGAAAAATTGGATATGGCTCTTGCCCTTGTGGTACTTATAGTCTAATAGGGGAGAAGGATACTGATTGGACAGTCTCACAAATATATATGTCATGACAAAGCATAAATATGATAATTAAGGAGTTATGAAAGAGTTTCAGGAAAAATTGAGTGACTTTGGGAGGCGAGGGTTATGGAAATCTGGGAGGGTTTTCTTGAGGAAGTGACATTCTAGATGACAGCTCAGAGTAAGCAGGAGTGAGCAGACAAAGGTGGTGGGGAAAGGCATTCCAGGCAGAGAGACGGTGTGTACAAAGACCCTGAGGCACAGGAAATGGAACATATTTGAGGAACTGAAGGAAGACCAAAGTGGCATGTCTACTTCATTCTAAGTGCAGGGCAGGCACTTTGCCTTAATGCCCCACGTGAGAACAGAGAGCAAGATGCAGCTTTTAACAAATTTTTACTGGCAATTTGGGATTAGTTTAAAAGGAAGCCAAACAAAATCATTTACAATGATTGGATAGGCCCATATGTATCATCAGATTCCCTTAACTGCCTGGCTTCATGTCTGTCTCAGTTTCTCCATGGCTGGGCCTCAGTTTCCCCCTCCTCTCACCAGAAACACTTCAGGCATCTCTATTCTATGGAGCCAGGCTAAACTGGCTCCCAGTCAAGAGGGAGGAGACAATTTCTGATCACCTCCATTTAAGGTCAGTTTTCAGAATCCTCGTCTCCTGCTTCAAGACTGAGCACACGCCAGAAGATCTGACTATGAGAACATCTCTCCTCTTCAGGGGAAACCCCATACCCACCCACAGAGGTATTATTGCTCCCTCCCACACAGATAGAACAAGCCACATCCAGTATTTTGGGTTATTTCATGTTAAGTAAAGCCATAAATGAGGTAATGACATCCCAGTCCAGGTAAGGCTGAGCTGCCCTCAGAGCATTTTATTTTCAATCTGTTCTTACCATGGGTTGAAAAATCTTAGGGCCTCGTCTCTGGATCAACTTGCATGGCTCATATTGCTGGTGGTGCCCCAACATTCATTATCCTCTTCTTCTTTGTAATAGAACCCCTGATTTCTAACAGGGACCATGCCACCTGGATCAAAGACTACATTTCCCAGCCTTCTTTGCAGCTGGGAAAAGTCATATGACTAAGTTCTGGCTCATGGGAAATGTATAATTATGCAGTCTGTATTTGCACATCCTTAAAGGAAAGAAGCATTTCTTTTCTCAGCTGGCTGGAGGGTAGAAATGCACCATCTTGGACAAGGTGAATGAATGCAATACCTAAGACAGCAGAACAACAATATAGACAAAGCCTGAGATTTCTGAAATCATGGAACCTTCATACCAGCCCTGGACAACTTACTTCTAGACTACTAAATGAGAGCAAAATAAAATTCAGTATATTATTTAACCATTATTACTTGTGGGTTTCTGTTTTAGCAACCAAACTTGTTTTCTAAATCATATGGTTTATCATTGTGTAAGATACATGACACATAGTAGGTGCTCACTAAATTGTAGCTGTTGTTCATTTCTAGGGTTCTCCATCTAACAGTGGAAATGAAATTGTAGGCACTTATGGAGTGTTCTTGCAGGGATAGCCTTAATGGATAAGGATAACCTTAATGGAGATGAAGCAATATTGGATTAAGATAGATATTTATGGAAAAAAAATGAAAATGACGGTAACACATTTGGTAAATCTGTGCAGATGCATAAGACGTGCTTTATGATGTAATGGGGACGTAAGTGTGAATTTCTGCTCCAGAAAAAGGAATGCATTGATTCTTTTGAAGGGGACTGGGGCTAGAAGAGAGGAAACTGTGACTCTCTGGAGACTTTCTAACCTGATGATAGCCAGCATCTTTTCTGCTGTATCTGATGTCATAGCCAAGGGCATGCCCTATTGTTCGCCAGTGATTATAAGCTATAAAGCTATGCTTTTGTTTCACCTTTGTTTATCAGCCTGGACGATGGGCATGGTGAGAGCCTAGGTTTATCTTACAGGCCTATTGCTCCTTAGAGAAAGAAAGAGGAAGAGAAGTAAGGAGGAGTTTCAGATTCTTATTGGTTTAGCCAAGCACACCAAGATGGTATCAAGCCTCCAGAACAGCTGAGCCATCACCCCAGACCATAGCCATTGAGAGCACAATTGGCACCTCGACTTCCCATAGAACTCTTGTATTCTCGGCAAAGCTTCTTAAGTACCCATAATCCACTTCAATAGAGAATGTGAAGTTCAGCTACCCAGCAACATCCATCATTGATCTGCCCTGTGAGAAATCAGGTGGAAACAGTACACTGGACTTAGCAGAAAAAATAGATGCTTGCATGGGTTTTGGATTCAGGAAGACCTGAGTTTGGATCCGAACTCTGTAAATTTCTTGCCAGGTGTGTGAACTCTGACAACTAAATTTACCTGCTTGGAGGCTCAGTTTCTTCATTTATGATATGGGATTAACATATATTTTTATATCAGAGATGTAAGTTTTTATTATTAACCACCACCCTGGTTTGAAAGAGTCAAGACTTGAGATGAATTGGCCAGCTCATTGAAAATAAATATGCAAGCTTGATAGAGGATGTGAAGTTCAACTATCCAGCAAAATTCATCATTGATCTGCCCCGTGAGAAATCAGATGGGAACGGCGCACTGCACTGAGCAGGAAAAAAAAAATGGTTTTGAGCCCTGACTCTTGCTAACTTAATGTTTGATGTTAACTGTGTCCTTCCCATCCTCTGGACCTCCATTTCCTCATCTCTAAAATCCCTTCTGTGATCTCTGTTGTTCCAGCAAAATCTGGGCACCAATGGCATGACTCAGCCAAGGTCCCAGAGTGAATCAGCAAAGGCCAAGGCAGGACCAGTATCCCAATCTGGAGCTTTTTCCAGAGCTTTTAACAATGCCCTGCAAAAACCAACTTAGCACTCATTTCATGCTGGGCATGATGGAATGTGTTATGGTACAGAGATTTAAAAACAAAAAACATAAAACAAGGTCGCTGGGCGTGGTGGCTCATGTCTGTAATCCCAGCACTTTGGGAGGTTAAAGCAGGCAGATCACGAGGTCAGGAGTTCGAGACTAGCCTGACCAACATGGTGGAATCCTGTCTCTACTAAAAATACAAAAATTAGCCAGGCATGGTGGCGCACACCTGTAATCACAGCTACTCAGGAGGCCTAGGCAGAAGAATTGCTTGAACTTGGGAGGTGGAGGTTGCAGTGAGTCAAGATCGCGCCACTGCACTCCAGTCTGGGCAACAGAGTGAGACTCTGTCTCAAAAACAAACAAACAAACAAACAAAAAACAAAACAACGTCCCTGCCTTTGAAGGGCTTACAATTGAGCTGATGAAACACAAACAGAAATCAGGTCACTTACCAGTTTCCCCCAAATCCTCTTCCTGCACATCTCATCACTCTATTTGTAGAAAGAAGCCCTATGAGCTCAGAACAGGCCTGAGGTTGAGCAGCGTCCACTCTGCCGTCCTGCTGATTCCTGTGGCTCTGCTCTTTCTCCTACTCTGGGCCTTGCAAGTGCTGTTCCTACCACCCTCTTCTAATCTGCTTGCTTGGCTCATTCTTTTCAGAACTTAGTTCAGATCTCCCCACCTCCAAGAAGTCTTCCTTGATTCCCCAGAGTTGGGGTAGGGACTGCTTTTCAGTGCTCCCAGGGCCCCAGGATGCTCCTAGTGCAGCCCTTACTGGGAAGTGTTGTGGTTACTTGGTTTCTAATCTGTCTTCCACTCTGCACTGAAATTCCGTGAGAAGAAAGAAGTTCAATACCTGGGACATTGTTGGAGCTTCTTAAAATTGTGTTTATTCGCTACATTGAAGGGTTGAGCTTTGAAGAATGGGTAGAAATCAAATGGGAAGGGGGAAATGAACAGGATCCTTTAGGCATTGGGATGGAAACACATGCTTAAGTGTCTGTGTGGGGTGGGGGTAACAAGTGACAGGGAATGTACAGTGTAGGGGCTGGAGCCATCTTTGGCTGAGCAGACCTTCTAGCCCACTGGCTTGATCTTAGTCCTCAGGGGTCTTCATATTCTCCATGAGATGCACAATGGAGAAGCCTCTATCCCTGCCACATTTGCCTCAAGCATTTCCCAAGAATTGCTCTGAGTACCCACCTGTCCAGCAACTGCTGTTAGTGTTCAGACATTCTCGGGGCTTAATCCTTTAGGACAGAGGTCAGCGAACTTTTCTGCAAAAGGACAGAGAGTAAATATTTTCAGGTTTGTAGGCCACACAATCTCTGGAGTGACTATGCCAATCTTATTAAAGCATGAAAGCGACTATAGACAATGTATAGACAAATGGGTGTGGCTGTATTCAATATAACTTCATTTACACAAACAGGCAGTGGGCCCTTTTCCACCATGCCTGAGTTTATAGTAATGAGGTGATTCAGAGTGGAGCCCCTAGATAGCTGGGCGCTGGGCACCAGAAAGACCACATGTGATTGTGGAGGGGGGACTTTCATCCCTGCCCACTGACATCTGGAGGTCAGAAGAGGGACTGAAGATTGAGTTACAAAAACTCTTAATCATTGAGATTCAGGGAGCCTCTGGGTTGATGGACACATTGATGTGCTGAGAGGGTGGTGCAGTTGGGGAGGACAGGGAAGCTCTATGCCACCCCGTCACTCCCATACCTTGCCCTGTGCAATCTTTCATTTGGTTATTCCTGAGATGTACCCTTTATAATAAACCTGCAAATGTAAGTAAAGTGCCCTTCTGAGTTCTGTGTCATTCTAGTGATTATTGAACCTGATGGGAGGTTGTGGGGACCCCTGAAGTTGTAGTTGTCTGGGCAGCAGTGTAGGTAACTTAGACTCCTCATTTGTGGCTGGTGTCTGCACTGGGGGCAGTCTTGAGGAACTAAACTCTTGAGCTGAGGGGTCTGCACTAATTCTGAATAATTAATAGTGCATGTCAAAATATAATTGAATTGTTGGACACCGAGTTGGTGTCAGAGAATTGGTTGGGTTGGAAAAAAACATTTGATGCCTTTGTAGGCCAGAATTTACCAACCTCTGCTTTATGGAAATGGTAGCATCATCGGAGAACAGGAGGCCCCTTCCCAAAGCCTCCAAATGTGCAGGAGTGGTTGGGAGCTTCTAGCTCATTCATGTTTGATAATTATTTATTGAGCATCTACTATGTGGCGGGCACTGTGCAAACTGCTGGGGGTGTCATGGTAATCAAGACAGAAGAGATTCTTGTCCAGATGGAGGGCAAATTCTAGCAAACAAGGCCCACAGTTAGAAAATAAGAAAACTAAAGAACATTTCAGATCTTGATGGATTCCAGGGAGGGCATTTGTGGGGGATGTGGTAGCACATAGGGCGTGTATGTGGGTGGGGTTGGGGGTGCTGCTGTAGACACCTATATTAGTCTGTTTTCACATTGCGGATAAAGACATGCCTAAGACTGGGCAATTTACAAAAGAGAGAGGTTTAATTGACTTACAGCTTCACATGTCTGGGTAGGCCTCACGATCATGGTGGAAGACGAGGAGCAAGTCACATCTTATGTGGATGATGACAGGCAAAGAGAGCTTGTGCAGGGAAACTCCCATTTTTGAAATCATCAGATCTCATGGGACTTATTTACTATCACAAGATCAGCTTGGGAAAAACCTGCCCCCATGATTCAATTACCTCCCACTGGGACCCTCCCACAACACGTAGGAATTCAGGATGAGATTTGGATGGGGACACAGCCAAACCATATCAACACCCATGGGCAGGGAAGATGGTCTGTGGAGTTGACATTGAACAGAGCCTCCAATAGTGAGAAGGAGCCGGCCATAGGAGGAGCAGGAGGAAGAGAATTCTTGGAAGATGGAACAGCATATGCAAGATTACCCAAATGGGTAATAACCTGGCAGGTTCTAGGAGCTGAAAAGAGACCAGTGTGGGTGGAGCGAGTTTGTGAAATTTGTCTTTGGTTGAACGAGAGGACTCTCTACTCCATTGGCAGGACACTGCTATTTCCTTTAACAAGAAGGCATTGTGGCTGTATCTGTCATTCTCCCCTTTGGGTTACATGAGAAAAATTATGATTGCTAATATTCGTTGACTACTGTGCCATGTTAAGTGCTTTATTTTAATGATGTCTTTAAAGCCCAACAACAACTTTATGAAATATGGACTATTATTTTTATTTCTATTTTGTAGTAGGGGAAACTGAGGCACAGAGGAATTTAATTAACTTGCTCCAAACACAGTTAGGCAGATCTGGGATTTGAACTGGCAGATCTGGGATTTGAACTGGCAGATCTGGGATTTGAACTGGCAGAGTTGGGATTTGAATCTACGGAGTACAGGTGACTATGCTCTCAGCTGATAAACTATTCAACTATTTTCTTTGATTATGTTTCCCTCAGCCTCTTTGGGGGTAATGTATTTTCTCAAGTCCCCTGAAACTGAGAGTCTGAGGAGGTTATTCTAATAGTGGCAATACCTGTTTCACTGACTGGCATCTCATCTGTGTAATGAAGGTCTTTGGGCTCTCCCTGCGCTAGGCAAATTCTCACCCATAGAGTTTCACATAAACTCCCAGATAGTCCTTTCAAAGTGTGTTTACTCCAAGTCCCTCTTCTGTGGCTGTTTCTCACCAGCTCCCGCTGGAGCCATCTTGACAAATGTGTAAGTCAAGGGTGATGTCAATGGGTACTCCTCAAAGCTGGCAATCCGCAACACAGCAAAAACATCAAAACGAGCCAGCACTCAGCAGATCCTTTCTCTATACCCATAAAAGCACCCTCCATGTAATAATTCATTTATCACTCATAGTAAGCTTAGGAGGTAATCACTATTAATATACCCATTTTACGGATGAGAAAACCAAGGGGTAGACACATGAAGTAACTTGCCCAAAGTTGATTAGAAGAAGCAGGGCCGGGATTTGAATCCAGGTCATCTAGCCTAGAGCCTGCAGTCTGGTCCTACTAGATAATGCTGCATTCCCACTGTCATCCCTGAGCAGAAGCCACACTGTGGGTTGTGCCAAAATGACTCAAATGCTGCTCTCTGCCTGCATGTGCCCCAGTTTGTCCCAGAGCCCCCAGAGTTGCATTGTCAGAGCCCCTGAAGTCTCACAGACACTCCTCAGTATCCCTCTCCTCAGGGCTCAGACCCTAGCCATGAAGCCTTTTTCTCAGATAGAACCCTTGTTACCTCAAACAAACGAACAACAAAAGCTCCTGCAAAATCTGCCCACTTGACCGATCATTTTCTCGGAGTCCTTTTTCTTTGCAGAGAGGCTGGAGCCTATCAGAGAGAATATTTATTTACCCAAATCTCTGAGAAGCCCTGCATTCAGTCTGCTTTTTTTTTTTTTTCTTTTTTTCCTCCTTCACATGAGCATTGTTCAATTGCAAACATCAGAGATTGGCTTTTGAAGCCAAAATTATATCCTAGGACCAATACTGATTTTATGCTACAAAAGATTTCTAGGAGAGCTGCAGTAAGCATTTCATTTTCTCATGGGTTAGGATAGGAAAAGGACCCGGGGGAGTCCATCCCCTGAGGTTTTCACCTGAAGGTCAGATCTCTCGCTGGGTGAAGTCCTTGAAATCAATGCAAAGTGGAGTGTAGGTGGCAAGGCAGGAGATGAAAGCCTGGAAGCTTTCTGCAAATACTACCTGTAGCCCAAGCAGGCACCAACTCCTGATAATCTTCATCACTGTAATGAAGTTTAAAACATGAAGGAAGGATTTGTTAGGATGCACCCAGCAGGACCTGAGATCTTGGCTGCTGAAGGCCAGGTTTCAAGGCCTCTGCTGTTAGGAAGGTGACAGGAGGCAGAGAATACTTAAAGGGGCCCAAATCTCCCAGGGGCCAGCAGATTTCCTCAGGATTCTGTTCGCTTCCTGATGGCTACTCAACTTTTATGTGCATCTTTCGGTAGTAAAGAATGTGTTCCTCTTCTCACATCATCTTGCCACAATCAATTTCATCAACTGGGCCTTGCTCAAGCCTCTGCCAAGAAGAAACTTCTTTAGAATCATTGGGTGAAAAATTAGGCTCAGTTGTTTGTCTGAAGGCTGGCAAATTTCACTGTCTCCCTGCAGACAATACATCAAACACAGCTACAAATGGACTTCAAACACAAGCATAATGAATTGGCCACGCACTTAGGACTTGGAGCTGAGCTTGCAGCTCAAACTGAGTTTCACAGGCATTTTCCTCTACGGTGTTTGGAGCATTGCAGGCCTTGGCGGAGACACCAAAAGAAAGCTGTGCCTTAGGGCATCAAAATCCTCATGCACATGTGGTATGACTCAGCATTTCCGCTCCTACATGTCTACCCCAGAGATTTGAGAACATATGTCCACACCAAAACTTGTACATAAAATCATGGCAGAATTCTTCATAATAGCCAAAGAAAAGCTGGAAACAGTAGAAACACCCATCAAATGGCAAATGAATAAACAAAATGTGGTATATCCACACAATGGAATTCTACTCAGCAATCCAAAGGAACAAGTTACTGATACGTGACATGAATGAACCTTGAAACAAAACAAAACAAAACAAACAACAAACCATATGAAATATCATGGGAAAAGCAAGCTAGAAAAGACACGATGTATGGTTCTATTTATGTGAAATTTCTAGAAAAGGGAAAATTAGAGTCAGGACACTGATCAGAGGACATTGGGATTAGAGCTATGAATTAACAGCAGATAGGCAAGAACAAATTTGGGAGATGATAGAAGAGTTCTAAAACTGGATTGTGGTGATGGTTGCACAACTGTAGAAATTTGCTAAAACTCACTGAACCATACAATTACAATAGGCACATTTTATAGTGTGTAAGTTATAACTTAATAAAAAGACATGATAACTAAAACGTCTCTCAATTTCCTTCTCTCCTCCTTTCCCTTCCTTCCTTCCTTTGTTCTTCTGTCCCTCCCTCTTTCCAATCTTCTCCGAACATTTACTAAACCTCACAAATGTACCCAGCCCTGTGCTTGGCACTGCAGTCATTCATTTCTCCATGCAGCAAATATTTATTGAGCACCTACTATGTGCTAGGCACAGGCTTCAGGACTGGGGATACAGTCATGAATAAAGTCCCTGTCCTAATGGAGCATACATTTTAATGGAGCAGAGAGACAGATATAAACATCATATTAGGAATCCATGTGTGTTTTGAATAGAGAAGGACTAGAGAGTGATAGCGATGGTCATTTGGGATGGAGTGGGGAGAGCCTAAGGAGGTGGCCCTTGTGAAGCAGCCTGAAGGAACTGAGAAATCTGTGTAAGTATTTGGGAGAAGAGCAGACAAATGGCCAGTGCAAAACTGTGAGATGGGGACTTGCTCCGTGTGTCTGAGGAATAGCAGGGAGGCCAGTGTGGCTGGAGGAGAGGAAGCCTGAGGGCAGAGAGGGAGGCAGGGGCCAGATCGCAAGGCCTTGTATGTCATTGTAAGGACTTTGGGCTTTATTTTAAGAATGATGAGAAAACACTGGAAGTTCACAGCAAGATGAGACCTAAGCTGACTTCTGTTCGAAAGGATCACTCTGAACGCAGAAAACACAGATCAAAGGGGATTGAGATGGTGCATGCAGGCTGTTAGGAGGCTGATGTCTGGGTGGGACAAGATGGTGGCTCGCACTAGACTGGTGCTAACGGACAAAGGGAGATGTGCTCAGAAATGACATCTATTTTGGAGATAAGACCGACAGGATTTGTAAATAAAGAGCTGAGAAGCTCAAAAGAATTAATAGCCCAGTGGAGGAAACAGGGATGTCAGGATAGTGACTATAATGAACATGTATTAATCATTTGCTCCGTGCCAGGCATTCTGCTAAACACGTTTTGATTCTTATAGTAGCTATAAGGTAGAAGCTATCCATTTTTCCATCATTTTACAGATGGGAGAATTGAGGCCCCAAGAGATTAAACAATTAGGCCAGTGTTAGGCAGCTGGTAAGTAGTAGAGTTGGGATTTGAACCTAGGCAACCCAATTTCAGATGCTGCTCTCTTAACCACTCTGCCACACTAGCTATATGTACTAATTGCTATGGTAGAAGCAGGTACTCATGTGTGGATGTGCGGTCTTGATGAAGAAGGCAGAGAGGGCTTCCTGGAGAGGGAGAACTTGAACTGTGACTTGAAGAGAGTACAAGGATTCTACAGCAGACAGGCACGGGAACAGCATGTGCAAACTCATTGGGAATGATCAAGTTTGGCATGAAGTTAACACTGCATATGATCAACAAGGCTGGAGTATAGAATATCTGAGAAATAAGTTTGGAGAGGGAGGTAAGGGGAAGACCCTGAAGGACCTTGTGTGCCTGGCCAAGGAGTTTGGAACACATCCAAGAGGCCAGTGTTTAAATAGTAGATGCATGACCCGGGGGCTAAGTAAACTTATTATAGGTGATACACAGGCAGGCACTCTTATTTAGATAGTTATGGGTTACTTATCAATTTATCTTAACATGAATTAGAAAAATATATAATTAGTCCACCTAACCTGTGATTTCATAGATACTGCCTAGGATGAGAGAATTTTTTTTTCAAAACAGTTGAAAGAAAGATGTTACAACATTCATGTTACAATTGGGAGATTATTCATACTGCATGGTTTGTGACATTCAAAAAATTGGTTACCACCTCAATGCCTATCAGTTGGGGACTGGTTGAAGAATAGGACAAGTGAATTCAAAGCAGCTTTAAAAAAATGAAGAAGCTTTTTATATTCTAATATACAACAAGCTCTAAGGTATAATGTTAAGTTATAAAAGCAATTGGTGAACATTATATCTGTTACGTTCCCATTTGTGTTTGAAAAGAGAGTGTCTCAGCCAGGCGCTGGCTCACATCTATAATTTCAGCACTTTAGGAGACCAAGGTGGGAGAATTGCTTGAGGCCAGGAATTTAAGACCAGCCTGGGCAACATATCAAGACCCTATTTCTACATTTTTTTAATTAGTTGGGCATGGTGGTATGCACCTGCAGTCCTATCTACTCAGGAGGCTGAGGTGGGAGGATTGCCTGAGCCCAGGAAGCCAGGGTGCAATGAGTTAGGATTGCACCACTGCACTCCAGCCTGGGTAACAGAGAGAGACTCTGTCTCAAAAAAAAAAAAAAGAAAAAAAAAAGATGTGTGTGTGAGTTTGTGTTTGCTTACATATAAATAGACTTTCTCCGAATTGACAAGCAAGACATGGACATTGGTGGTTGTCTCTGGAAAGGGGACCTGGTGGACAGGGTGGATGGGAGAGCTTTTGCTCTGTATTTCTTTATAACTTTTGCATTTGGAATCATATAAATGCATCAAAATAAAGTCCAATTGTTTAATATTAATAAGAGTACAGGTAGTATAGATGGTGACGATCATCGTGGTGGTACATGCAAGTTGAGCATCATAGACCCATGTGGCAGGTAATGGGGTGTTGCAAAGACCTCACAGTGGAGGCATGCTTTCTAATGGACTTGACTGAGGCTGTCTGGGTGCTTGGCATTATGTCTTTCTTTTCCCCCCCTTTTCATATCTATGCTCTCATTTCATTTTCATTAGACTCCTATAGGATGAAACCCTTCTGTAAATGTGGGCACTGTTGATTAGAATAAATGCCTATGATTATTTAAAAAATCAAATCAAAGCGGATTAAATACTTAAATCTAAGACCTCAAACTATGAAACGCCCCCAAAAAAATCATTGGGGAAACTCTCCAGGACATCGCTCTAGGCAAAAATTCCTTGAGCAATACCCCATAAGCACAGCCAACCAAAGCAAAAAATGGACAAATGGGATCACATCAAGGTGAAGGGCTTCTGCACAGTGAAGGAAACAATTAACAAAGTGAAGAGATGACCCATATTGAGAGAAAATATTTGCAAACTATCCATCTAACAAGAGATTAATAACCAGACTATATCAGGAGCTCAAAGAACCCTATAGGAAAAAAAATCTAATAATCTGATCTTTTAAAATGCCAGAATAATTGAATAGACATTTCTCAGAAGAAAACATACAAATGACAAACAGGCTTATGAAAAGATGCTCAACATCACTGATCACCATAGAAATGCAAATCAAGCCTGCAATAGGATATTATCTCCAGTTAAAATGGCTTAGAACTAAAAGACAGGCAATGGCAAATGCTGGCGAGGATGTGCAGAAAGGGAACCCTTGTACACTGAGGGTGAGAATGTAAATTAGTACAACCACTATAGAGAACACTTTGGAGGTTCCTCAAAAAGCTAAAAATAGAGCTACCATATGATCCAGCAATCCCACTGCTGGGTATACACCCAAAAGAAAGAAACTCAGTATGCCAAAGAGATATCTGCACTCCCATGTTTATTGCAGCACTATTCACAATAGCCAACATTTGGAAGCAACCTAAGTGTCCATCAACAGATGAATTGGTAAAGAAAATGTGGTACATGTACACAATGGAGTACTATTCAGCCGTAAAAAAGAATAAGATCCTGTCGTTTGCAGCAACATAGATGGAACTGGAAATCATTATGTGAAGTGAAATAAGCCAAGGACTGAAAGACAAACTTCGTATGTTCTCACTTATTTGTGGTATCTAAAAATCAAAACAATTGAACTCATGGACATAGAGAGTAGAAAGATGTAACCAGAGGGGAAGGATAGTGAACAGGGCAGGTGAGAGGGAAGGGAGAGGGTTAATGGGTACAAAAACAGAAAGAACGTATAAGACCTACTATTTGATAGCAAAACAGAGTGACTATAGTCAATAATAACTTAATTGTACACTTAAAAATACCTACAAGAGTGTAACTGGATTGTTTGTAACTCAAAGGATAAGTGCTTGAGGAGGTGAACACCCCATTCTCCATGATGTGCTTACTATGCATTGCTGCCTGTGTCAAAACACTTCATGTACCCGATAAGTACACCTACTATGTACCTGCAAAAATTAAAAAAATTTTTTAAAGTCTATGTTTCAGGCCTGAATAAGCTCCTCTGTGTCCACGCGATCAGATTAACTGGCTTCAGTGAGCATGAGCATTTCAGGGCAGGATCTGGATTCCAGGCTCAGCCCTGCCTCTACTTCCTGCACAACCTTAACCAAATCTTTTTCCCTGCCTCTCTTGAACCTCGGTTTCTTCTTCTGCAGAACTGAAATGATAATACCATGTCTGACTCCAGTGTTATTGTGGTGAGAATGGAATGAAGAAACACGTGTAAGGCATTTAGCACAGTTCACGGAAGAGATTAAGGACTTAACAAATCTCAGCACTTGTGGGTCGTGGCAAGTCAAAACAATTTCCTCTTAAACAAGAAACATTTGACGCTTGCTGTAGGTGCTGTGGGTGTGGGGTGTGTAAGGGAACCTTCGTCCTTGAGGATTTTACACTTTTGTTAGAGAGCCCGGACATTCTCTTGAAAACAAAATAAAACATGAAGCATACACGCAACAACAAAAAATACAATGCTATGTACCATTAGTGGAACAGGAAGTTATTTTGGGAGCTGCATGGACAAATCACAGCCAATCAGAGTGACAACACCTTCCCCTCTCATATTTTCTTCAGTCTTTGTGATGTGTCAAGGAGAAAGTCTCAGTAAGTGCTGATGTGCCTTTAAAACCCTTGGAACTCTTGCCTGTCTTCCTTTATAAAAAAAGGAGAGTCACTTATTTTAATAGTTACCTTTTATCTATGGCATATTTATGGCATTACTTATTGATGGCTTCCCTATAATGTTGAATAAAAGTTTCCTTTAAAATGCATTTCTATAAATAAAAATGGAAGAACATGATTAAGTCAACTTTAGTGTTGCTGTTATCTAGATAGGAAACATCACAGAGGTAGAACTCAAATGCCAGGAATTAAGTAGGTGCTGGAAGAATGAACCATGGAAATTCAGAGGATGGAGAGGTGAGAGTGGGCAGTGCAGGACAGGAAGTGTTTCTTGGAGGGGCTAGGGCTGATGTGGGCCCTCGGGAGGGGCTAAATAGATTTAGGAGAAAGAGAATTTCCAGGCGTTCCAGGCAGAGAAGCCAGAGTGAGCCAAGACTTGGCTGCCAGCTTCAGATGCCCACCCCTGGAACAGCGCTTCTGTTTCGTGTCTTCATGGAGGTGAAGTGTGCATGTGTCTTGAGGTCAGAGTTCAAATGTCACTTCCTCGAGAAGCCTGTCCTGACCTCACTCTAGGTGTAGTCCCCTATCGCATGTTCTTAGACCTCCCTTTGTCTTTAGTTCAGAATGCTTATCACAGTTTGTAATTATGTAGCTATTTGTGGGACAATTGGATTAATGTTTGGGCTCTATTACACTCTAAGCTTGTCCGGTGCAGAAACTCTGCCTATTTTTGTTAGGAGTATATCCGTGTTGTCTAGTATAGCATTTGGCACAAGGTAGAGACTCAACCATTTGTCTAACCAATCAATCGATGAATCAGTGAATCCATTAATTCATTCATTAATGGTTGTATTTTCCACTGAGGTTGTCCAAAGGGCAAGGAAGAGAGAACTGGCCTGCCCTGGGGTCTGAGGCTTCCATTCAAAACTCCCAACTACAAATATCGAATGTCTTTGAGGCCTTTCTTTTATTTTATCAGTGCATAAGCAGGTGGTATTCTATGTCATAATATATCTGTTTGCTTTAATCTAACGGTCATGTTTTCTATTACGCATTGATGAAATAATTTAACTTTTTTCCCCCTAAAACATTTTCCAGTAAATTGTCTTTCCAGGAAGATGCACCATCCTTTTTCTGTGGCTTCAACCACTCCCGCTGCGTGCCCCACTTTGAGAAGCATGTCCTTGGGGACCTTTGAAATTTTTCAGCTGATTTCATAGCCTGCAGTGCCAGTCTACCAAGGGACAAGGCTGAGGTCATCTCTTGATTTTGGGGGTCTCTTCTCCCATCCCACTTTGTTTTCTAAATTTCATCCACACTTTCTCCTACTCTTCCCTGATTCTTTCATCTTGCTCCTGTGATGCACTTTAAAAGTGTAAGATCTTGGTCTGGCAAGGTGGCTCATGCCTGTAATCCCAGCACTTTGCTGAGGTGGGCAGATCACCTGAGGTCAGCAGTTCGAGACCAGTCTGACCAACATGGAGAAACCCCGTCTCTACTAAAAATACAAAAGTACCCGTGTGATGGTGCATACCTGTAATCCCAGCTACTCAGGAGGCTGAGGCAGGAGAATCACTTGAACCTAGGAGGCAGAGGCTGTGGTGAGCGAGATCGCACCATTGCACTCCAGCCTGGGCCACAAGAGCGAAACTCTCTCTCAAAAAAAAAAAAAAAAAAGTATAGGATCTTATGGCTGAATCCTGCAACCCAGGGGCCCTCAAACTTGAAGGCACATCAGAATCACGTGAGGACCAGGTGTGGTGGCTCGTGCCTGTAATCTCAGTACTTTGGGAGGCTGAGGCAGGTGGATCACCTGAGGTCAGAAGTTTGAGACCAGCCTGGCCAACATGGCAAAACCCCGTCTCTACTAAAAATACAAAAATTAGCTGGGTATGGTGGCGCACATCTGTAGCTACTCGGGAGGCTCAGGCAAGAGAATCGCTTCAACACGGGAGGCAGAGGTTGTAGTCAGCTGAGATCATGCCACTGCACTCCAGCCTGGGCAACAGAGCAAGACTGTCTGGAAAAAAAAGAAGAATCACATGGGGAGCTTGTAAAAACAGATTACTGGGTCCATCCACCCCCTAAATTTCTAATTCTGTAGGTCCATGCAGAGGGCTGGGTGGGGGCTAAAATTTTGAATTTCTCACGTGTCCAGGTGATGCCATGTTGCTGGTTCAGGGATCACTCAGAATCACTGTTGTCATCTCAATTGGTGGCATAATCAAAGCACCTGGAGGACTTAAAAGAATCCAGTGTATAGGCCTAGTCCCAGATCAACTAAATCAGAATCTCCAGAACACACATTTGTGTGTTTCATTTCCCTGAGAATTCTAATGGTCTAAATCCCAGAGAAGCTGTGACTTGTCTAGGGTCACACAGCAAAGTAAGGCAGAGGCAAGACTGGAGCCGGCATTCCAGGTTCTCAGAACAGCGTCTTCCCAAAACACCCTTGTGCACCTGAAATTCCTAGGCTCTCTTCTGCATATGAGCTTAAAGAATCCTCCCTTTACAGATGAGGAAACTGAGGCTCAGGGAGATGAAATCCCTTGCCTTAGGTAGCAAAGGTGGAACTGGCACCCGGGGCCACCTGCCTTCAAGTGCTGCTGTCTCTGAGGACAGGGTGGAAAAGGCCTGGGCTTGGGAAGCAGAAACACTTGGACCTGTGTTCTGGTTCTACAACTTGGTGGAACTTGGTGACCAGGTAAACTTGGCTAAATACGGACTTTACGGGTTTCTCTCTTAAGTGTTAGTCCCCTCATCTATAAAATGGGGCCAATGGTATGCCACCCTGTGGAAAGGAAATGCTCTGTTCTGTTCTTGCAGGACATCACGTCCTACCCCATCGCCTTGCAGTCTCTTCCCCACAACCTCAGCGATGTCCTTCTTTTTCTTTTTTGAGACAGGACCTCGCTCTGTCATCCAGGCTGGAGTGCAGTGGTACGACCGTAGGTCACTGCAACCTCACACTCCTGGGCTCAAGGCTCAAGGGATCCTCCTGCCTCGGCCTTCTACGCAGCTGGGTCTACAGGTATACACCACCATGCCCAGCTAATTTTTTTTTTAGAGATGGGGTCTTACTATGTTGCCTAGGCTGGTTTTAAACTCCTGGGCTCAAGCAATCCTGGTGTGTCCTGCTGCTTAGGCGCCTCAGAAACTTCTTCTTCTTCTTCTTATTATTATTATTATTTTGAGACGGAGTCTTGCTCTATTGCCCAGACTGTAGTACAGTAGCATGATCTTGGCTCACTGCAACCTCTGCCTCCTGGGTTCCAGGTTCTAGTGATTCTCGTGCCTCTGCTTCCCAAGTACTTGTGATTATAGGAACACGACACCAGAACCAGCTAATTCTTGTATTTTTTTTAGAGACGGGCTTTTGCTGTGTTGGCCAGGCTGGTCTCGAACTCCTGACCTCTGGTGATCTGGCTACCTTCGCCTCCAAAAGTGCTGGTTTCATGGGTGTGAGCCACCATGCCTGGCTGGACCCAGGGGTTCTAAGAGAAATCCTATGTAGCCCCTTTGTACATCAGAGTTGTAAAACAGACTTTGCTTTAAGCTATTGTTCACACATCATTTCATTTAATCCCTGCAACCATCCTTTTAACGTAGATGTCCCTATGCCCAGTTTTCCAACAAAGACACTAATACTTGGGGGGCGTCAAACAGCTAACAAGGGGCTGGACCCAAAGAAGAACCCAAGATTTCTCTTAACAGGCAAGTTTGCCACCATGTGCAGGCAAATTTCATTTTCAAAATAAGACGAAAATGTACTCCTTTTTAAAAAACTTACTCAATTTCAAACTAAAGCAGACAGCAGAAGGCTGGCATCCACAGCACTGTTACCCGAGCTTGTTGCCTTCTTCTTGGTGCCAGCCCTCTCCCAAAGCCCTTTCTTCCTCTCTGCAGGGCCAGCTTGCACCCACAGCCTCCCACACACTGTGCTGGCTCCAGGCTGGAAGCTCAGGGGCTGCTGCCAGGCATTTAGCAGCTTTGAGTTTCTTGGAATCTCTGGGGTGCTTGGGGCACCTGTGTGGTTCATTCTGGTCTCTCCCTCCTTTTTTCAGAGTGAGGATGCTTTCTTTCTCCCCTCTAGAAAAGCCCCACTCTCTGTTTCAACTTCTTGCTTTGATCTGAAATGCATGCCCCTTCCACCCTGCACTCCCCAAGGAGGCCAGACTTTAAGGGAAGTTGGGGTTGACTGGGTGGGGCATCTTTAGATTGTCAAGGCAGGATCTTTGGGGGAACTCCTGTGACCCTTGCACTAGAGAAAGGGGAGATTCATTACAGTGGAGCCAGTATTTCTTTCGTTTATTTATTTATTTATTTTAATGAGACAGAGTCTCGCCCTGTCGCCAGGCTGGAGTGCAGTAGCGGGATCTCAGTTCACTGCAAACTCTGCCTCCCAGGTTCAAGTGATTCTCCTGCCTCAGCCTCCCAAGTAGTTGGGACTACAGGTGCGTCCCACCATGCCCAGCTAATTTTTGAATATTTAGTAGAGACGAGCTTCACCATGTTGGCCAGGATAGTCTCGATCTCTTGACCTCGTGATCCGCCCACCTTGGCCTCCCAAAGTGCTGGGATTACAGGAGTAAGCCACCGCACCTGGCTTCAGGATTTCTTGCTCACTGTTTTCCCTTCCTCCCTTCTTCCCTTCCTTCCTTCTTTCCTTCTTTCCTTTCTTCCCTCCTTAGCTGAAATCAATGGCTCACGGCTCACATCTATTTACCCCTGATGTGTCTGCTTGAACTTGGACTCATTGAGAAATTCTCCTTCTGGGACTCCCAAAGTGGAGGTGGACAAAATTGATTCTCCATTTCTCACCAGTCTGCTCCCCACTGCTCCCTCACCCAGACCTCTCACATCTCATGCCAAGATGGTCCCACACCTGGCCCTCCTTGGACGGGAGACTGCTCTACAACTGTACTTGCAAAGACGATTTTGGAGTCAGAGAGACCTGAGTTTGAATACTAGCCTGGTTCCCAACCTTTACTGAGACCTTGGAAATATATTTAACCTCTCTGAGACTTTGTTTCTTTATCTGGAATTTGGGGATACTATGCCTACCAGCATCATTGAGGAGATCAGAAGGGATGCATTAGTAAAGTGCCAGGCACCCAGTAGGTGCTCAGGGCTTGTTCCCATCTCTTCGTGATCAGGAAAACCCCTTCCCTATCAGAGCTGATGCTCAGATTCACTCAGGTATGATGAATGATAATTTATAATATTTACATAATGATTTATGCTTTTAAATATATATGTTTTTATTATCTCATTTAATACCCCAACGTCCCCTTGTATTAATATTCTTCCAATCCCTACCTTTCAAAGGAGGAAACTAAGGCCCAGACACGTTGCGTAGCTTGCTAGGATCAAAGAGTGAGTCAGTAGAGGGTTCAGCATTTCAACCTTGGTCTCAGAAGTCCAGAACCTCAGGCCTGTCACCTGGGTATTATGTGAAGACATTGTCCTGCCCCTAGGGTATTTTCGTTTTTATACGACGCTCAAAGAAATGACTCTCGAATAGAATTCTGGGCTTTTCGACTGGCCAGTGGGGAGAGCTGTATTGAGGCAGGAAGAGATTTCATGGGGTCATGGCCCTGCAGTCATTCCAGGAGAGTAGTCCCCATCATAAGGCTAACAGGAAAAAAAAAAAGAAAAAAAAATCATTGCTTTTAGAGCTGGAAGGAATCTCAGAGAAAATCTATTCCCTGCTGCAGTTTTTCACGTCATGAAGAGGGGACATAGAAAGGAATGAATTCACGCCTTGCACTCCCTTTGCAGATCTCTGCATGACGCAGGGGAGAGAGGTGACACCTGGCTCCTGTACCTTTGAGCCCTAGTGACAATAGCTGAGAGGTTTCCTGGGGTCTCCAGGGATCCCTATTCTCCCTCCTTGTACCATTTCTTCCAAGTCAAAGGGTCTGGAGGTGGCAGAAGGCTCCCATCTTCCCCCTGCCAAGGCCCATGATCTGGGAGGATGGGGACACCCCTGTCATCACTCCAGGAGGCTCTGGGGAGAGAGGAATGACCCCTCCCCAGCCTCCCCCACACTCATACACTCCTCACGTCAGGGGAGAGAGGAGGGGGAGGGAGCTGGCAGTGACTGAGAGCTTCATCCAACGCCAAGCATCGATCTGGCTCTCCGCGTCACCATGGCAACAGCTCTTCTGCATGGAACTCAGCACCACGAGGCCTCCTTCAGCCCCCTAGCTCCCTGCCCCCCACTGTCCCAGACACCTTTCCATCTGCTCTTGACGATTGTCCTGTGCTGTCACCACCGGTTCCCCCCATCCTGCTGCCCGCTTTTCCCCTCCAAGTGTCCCTGCCTCCGTCCTCTCCCTGCACTTGACCCCAAACTCCCTTGCCCACTTCTTCCTGCCCCGGCCAGCCATCAGGTCATCACCCCTCCGGGGCTTGGGGTCTCAAGCCAGCTCTCTCTTGGAATCCCACAGAGAAGCAGCAAATGGGAGAGGACAGGATTTCTTTCTGAGCCAAGAGGCTGGAGGCAGCTTTTTCCTTCCAGCAAGCCGTTCTCTCCCCTGCTCCCCAGTTTGAACCCTCCCCTGTGGGAGAAATAAAAGTCACTGAACTGTTTTGTCTGCCTGAGAGAACCTGGAGAGAAAGGAGCTCAGATCCTAAGGTCAGATGGACCTGGGCAGGGGATTCTAGCTCCTGCCTTGCCACTGATGAGCCTTGTGACTTCCTGTGAATGGCAACTTCTGAGAATCAGTTTCCTCTACTAAAAAACAAGCAAACAAACAAAAAAATACAAGCCTGGGCAACATGGTGAAAACCCATCTCCACTAAAAATACAAAAATTAGCTGGGCATGGTGTTGGGTGCCTGTAGTCCCAGCTACTTTGGAGGCTGAGGCAAAAGAATCACTTGAACCCGGGAGGCAGAGGCTGCAGTGAGCTGAGATTGGGTGACAGAGTGAGACCCTGTTTAAAAAATAAATAAATATAAAAATAATAATTTTTTTAAAAAGGCTGGGTGTGGTGGCTGACACCTGTAATTCCAGCACTTTGGGAGGCCAAGGGAGGTGGATCACCTGAGGTCAGGAGTTCGAGACCAGCCTGATCAACATGGTGAAAACCCGTGTCTACTAAAAATACAAAAATTAATTGGGCATAGTGGCAGGTGCCTATAATCTCAACTACTCAGGAGGCTGAGGCAGGACAATCGCTTGAACCCAGGAGGCGGAGGTTGCGGTGAGCAGAGATCGTGCCATTGAACTCCAGCCTGGGTGACAGAGTGTGACTCCGTCTCAAAAACAAACAAAACAAAACAAACAAAAAAACCCAACAAATACAAGTATGGTAATAGCATCCACCTCACTGAGTAACTGTGAGGATAAAATGAGATGACAATAGTGGGCCCCATTTATGGAGCCCTCGTTATGTTCCAGACACTGTGCTGAGTGTCTTGGTGCACAACTCAGTCCTGTGAAGTCACCGCATGCATTGTGCCATTTGCAGCTGAGGAGCTGACTCTTGAGAGAGGCTGCGTCCTTGCCTGAGGCCACCAGTACTGGAGCCATTGGGATGGTCTTTAATCCTAGGGAGACTGCTTCCAGGGTTCTTGGTTCCAAACTCTACATTTTCTTGTCTCCAGCATTGGGAAAGTGGTAAGTCAATTGCCTGGCACACAGTAGGTGGCGAATATAGAGCACACCTACCCTGACAGGTAATTAATTAAATCATTGTTATGTGCCTAACATGTCCCAGGTGTTAGGAATAGAATGATAAATTATACACAATCCTTGTCCTTGAAAATTGTAATGTACTTTAGCAGGAGACAGATCTGCAGACAGGTTAAGAGTAGTGTGGTTCAGCGGGGAGATTCTGGAGCAGCTGGGGCTGAGTGCAAATATCACCTCCCCGACTTACCAGCTGGGAGATCTTAAGCACGTTACTGTGCCTTCACAAACCCTCATCTCCTCCTCGTCTGTATACAACGGAGCATTCAATGCTATCTGCCTTATGAAGTGGTTCTGTGGAGTAGAACCAAAAGAAAATGGACTGAGCGCAAGTGTTCGTGACTGTAGTCCCAGCACTTTGGGAAGTCGAGGCAGGAGGATCTCTTGAGGCCAACAGTTTGAGACCAGCCTGGGCAACATAGCAAGACTCTGTCTCTAAAAAAATAAAAAGTAAAAGCTTAGCTGGGTGTGACAGTGGAGCACCTGTAGTCTTAGTTATTAATACTTGGGAGACTGAGGCAGGAGGATTTCTTAGACCCAGGAGTTTGAGGCTGCAGTGAGCTATGATCACATCAATGCACTCTAGCCTGGGCAACAGACCCTGTCTAGGAAGGAAGGAAGGAAGGAAGGAAGGAAGGAAGGAAGGAAGGAAGGAAGGAAGGAAGGAAGGAAGGAAGGGAGGAAGGGAGGAAGGGAGGAAGGGAGGAAGGGAGGAAGGAAGGAAGGAAGGAAGGGAGGGAGGAAGGAAGGAGAAAAGAAGGAAAGAAAGAGAAAGAAAGAAAGAAAGAAAGAAAGAAAGAAAGAAAGAAAGAAAGAAAGAAAGAAAGAAAGAAAGGAAGGAAGGAAGGAAGGAAGGAAGGAAGGAAGGAAGGAAGGAAGGAAGGAAGGAAAGAAGGAAGGAAGGAAGGAAGGAAGGAAGGGAGAAAATATACAGCTTTATACCCAGAAAAGATTAATACTTTGCAACAGGGTAAAGTCAGTATTTGTGTTATCAGTTCAGTTACACTGGAACCTGGAGGAGAAACCTGGTCAGTTCTGTTTGGAGGAATCAGGGAAGGCATCATGAGGGTGGTAAGTTTCATACAGAATCTAGGAAAAATGGCTGTTTGCCAGGCTGTCTGGGAGAGCCGGGTCATTTAAGGCAATCTCCAGGACTGGAGCAAAGGCCTGAGACAGTCTGGTGTGTGCATGAGGAAGGGTACACCGTGTGCATAGCAATAGCTAGCATTTATGGAGCATTTACTATGTGCCTGGCATTGCTTTAGGTCAGTGGCTCTCTGTCCTGGCTGCATGTTAGAAAAATCTACAGAGGTTTGTGCTTGATCTGTTTGAATATGAATGCTAGGCTCCATCCCTAGAGAGTCTTATGTAATTGGTTTGGGATAGCCCAGTCATCAGTACTTTTTAAAAGCCCCTCAGGTGATGCTAATACAGATCCAGAATTTAGTAGCTCCAGGGTGGGTGTTTTAGAAGTATTAACTCATTTAATCTCCATGACAACTCTATGAAGTCACTGCCCAGGCTCAGACTCAAAGATCACACAGCAAGGAGTTATAAGGTTGAATCAAGGCAAATCAAACTCCAGAATGCTCTCTCTTAACCACTAGGCTGCAGATGTAGAGGAGGATGTTTGGGGGCAAAAAGAAGGCAGCAAAATGGGGAAGGTGCAAGGAATAGGTGCCAGATGGCAGCTGCTCTGATTGTCGGTTTTGTGTCCACATCTTCTTTGTCTGGCACCAGGTTTGGGTGCAATAGTCTCACAAGCATACAAGGACCTCAAGCATGTCCTTGTAAGCATCAGGACCTGGACCATCTTGTTCCTATCCCCAGCTTCACTGAGTTGGGCACTCAAATTTCAATGTATGTACGAATCATCAGGGGATTGTATCAAAATGCAGATTCCGAGTCAGTAGGTCCGGAATGGGAACTGAGATTATGCATTTCCAAGAAACTCCTGGGTAAAGTCAGTGCTGCTAATCTGCAGACCACACTCAGTAGAAGTGAATAAAAATGCAAGTATAATGCGCCTATTCTGTCTGCAGGAGCCTGTGCATTCTTGAACCTGGAGAGAGCTCCCTTCTTTCTGACCCGGGAGTGACTTCTGCACCTTCTGCGTTTCGTAGAAGCCTCACCAGACTGCAGAAATAACCTGCTTTATTTGTGCTTCCCTTAGGGGATACTACAATGTTATCTCAGTAGTGGTTTGCAAATTTTAGCTTGCACGGGAATCATCTGGAAAGCTTCTGAAAAATGGAGATTGCTGGACCCCATCCCAGAGTTTCTGATTCGGTAGGTCTGCATGAGGCCTGCAAATTTGCATGTCTACCAAGTTCCCAGGTAATGCTGATGCTCCTGTTCTGGGGACCACAGTTTAAGAACACTTGTATTATAGAAATGTCTCCAGGACAGCATTTCCTTAACCATGTCCATTGTGGGTAGACACACTAGCTTTCTTGCCATCCCAACGAAAGGTATGGAGTCCCTGGCTTCAAGTCCTGGCTGTGCCACTAATTCCATTAGTGACCATAACAGCTATGGATTGAGTTGGCTGCATATAAGCAGAAAACCCAAATAACAATGACGTATTCAAGAGGTTTATTTTTGTTTCATGTGACGTAAAATGCGGAGGTAGGTGATCCAGGGTAATTGTGGTAGGTCCAAGATGTCAGCAATATTCTAGATTTTTAACTTTCTGGTCTACTGCCTTTAGTTGGTGGCTTTCATGGTCAAGATCGCCTCACAGGCATAGAATGGACACCTCTGGCCTTTGTGTTTGAATTCTAGAAGAAGAAAGGAGGAAAAAGCAAAGGTTTAGACCAAGCTTGTCTAACCCACGGGCTACATGCAGCCTGACAACTTTGAATGTGGCCCAACACAAATTCATAAACTTTCTTAAAACATTATGAGATGTTTGTTTTAGGATTTTTTTTTTTTAGCTCATCAGTTATCATTAGTGTCAATGTATTTTATGTGTGGCCCAAGGCAATTCTTCTTCCACTGTGGCCCAGGGAAGCCAAAAGATTGGACACTCTGGCTTAGACCTTCTTTTAAGGGAATTTTTCTGGAAGCCACACTTATATCTCCACTCTTACTTAAATCTCATTGGCCAGAACTTAGTCTATGACCACCTTTCTCTGAAAGGGAGGCTGGGAAATGTAGTTTTTCTAATTGAGCATATGACCACCACCAACAAAATCTGGGTTCTGATTATAAGTATCTACTCTTTACTACTAGTTAGAATGAAGAAGAGAATGGCTGTTGCTAATTCTAACTAGTAGTAACAAGTAGTTCCTACCACAATAACCCTGGGCAAGTGTCTTCCACTCTTGGGCTCTATCTAGTCCAGTGTAAAATAAAGTTGGTCTTAATGATCAAACTTTATTTGATCCTATCAAATAAAGAGATCCTATCCAACTATAAGGCAGTTAGATTCCATGGTTCTGTCCCTAAACGTGTTTATCAGTGATGCTCCATGGAAAGGAAGGCAGCCTAGGTATTGTCCTCATGCAGAACCCCTAGTGTGCTCAGCCTGATGACATGTCAGAGCATATCCTGTGCTTGTCTGTCTATTCATCCAACTCCCTGTTCAAAATATTTTTTTTTGAGATGGAGTTTTGCTTTTGTTGCCCAGGCTGGAGTGCAATGGCACGATCTCGGCTCACCGCAACCTCCGTTTCCTGGGTTCAAGCGACTCTCTTGTCTCAGCTCCCAGTAGTTGGGACTACAGGTGCCCACCACCACGCCTGGCTCATTTTTGTATTTTCAGTAGAGACAGGGTTTCACCATGTTGGCCAGGCTGGTCTCAAACTCCTGACCTCAGGTGATCTGCCCACCTCCACCTCCCAAAGTACTGGGATTATAGGCATGAGCCACTGCACCAAGCCCCTGTTAAAAATATTTCTGAGTACTACTATCTGATAAGTAATAAGGATACAGCTGTGAGTTTAAGCAGACATGGTCCCTGCTCTCCCTGTCCTCTTAGCAGTTTAGCAGGGAAAACAGATATAAACAAATAATGATTCAAATGTTCAACAAAGTGCTATAATGAATGTGGATGTACTACACAAGCATTATAAAGAAAATGTGGGGGGATGTAATTTAGGGGGGTGGACAAGAAGATTTTCCCAAGAATTTATTTTGAAGCTGACATCCAAAGAAGGGGTCAGACATGCAAAGAGTCAGAGAAAGTGCACTCTAGGCAGAGAGAACAGCAAGTTCAGACACAGGCCCTGAGGCAGGAAAGAACTGGGCTCATTCTAGGAAATGAAGGATGGCCAGGGTGTCCAGACATCATCAGTGAGGAGGAGGCTGATGTGTAATGAGGCTGGAGTAGTCAGTGGATACCACAGCTTGCAGGGCCATGTAAGCTCTGAAAGTGAAACTGGATTTTATTCTAAGGGTAGTGGGAAGGCACTGGCATGTTTCAGACAGAGGTGGGGGCAAGGGTGACATGATGAGATGTGCATCTTCACAGAGATTTCTCTAGATGCTGAATAGGACCTGAACAGGTTTGGATGGAGGTGGTAGTGACCAGTGCTCACATTGAGAGTTATATGGGTTTCATCCATCTAGCCACTCATCCATCAACCTATTCATCCACCCATCCATCTTTTCATCCATATGTCTTTTCTCCCATCCACCCATCCATCCATCCACTCACTCATCCATCCACTGAACCATCCACCTATCCATCCATCATCCATCCATCCATCCATCCGTCCATCTGTCCATCCATCATCCATCAATCTACCCATTCATTCAACCATTCATCTATCCATCCATCCATCCATCCGTCTGTCCATCTGTCCATCCATCATCCATCAATCTACCCATTCACTCATTCATTCAAACATTCACCTATCCATCCATCTATCTACCCATTCATCCTTTCATCCATCTATCTATCTATCTTTCTATCTATCCATCCATCCATCCATCCATCATCCACCCACCCATTCAACAAACATTCATAAAGCATCTTTAACTGCCAGCTTCTCCATTACATGTGTTGGGTGAATAAGGTGGTTCATTTTCTCAACGAGTTTACCAGTTAGAAAGGTAGAGAGACACACATAAACAAACCATCATGGCTGAGTGCAGGTGCTAACAGCAGTAAGCTCCAAGAAGGGTGGGAATAGATTCCTGCAGTGGTGATCTGTTTGCCTAGTGCCAATGGCAGGTAAAAAGTCACCATGTGATTCACCACTCTGGCTGCCAAGAGTGAGGACTTTTCTGAGTCACAGGGAAATAAACACATTTTAGGACAACAGCAAGACAAGGGAAAGTAACAGCCTTGGAATTTAGCTTGGGGTTAAACAAAAAGTCTTGGGAGATGCTAGGATATAGACACGTCCAGAATAGATGGAATTATTCCATGAATCTATTCGATGGTGTCCTCAGCATGAGTCTGAAGACTCCTTGTTGGCATCTCATTGATTTATTGGCTGGATTCTGGCAGCTGTTGGTGAGAGCAAGACTGGCTGCTCCAGGCATGAAACAAACCATAGAGGAACAAGTTCAAACTCTGTTCAGCTGTATGCAAATAACTTAACCTCTCTGAGCCTTAGCTGCTTCAACTCTAAAACGGTAAATAGCACTGAGCTTGAGAAACCCTGGAATAAGATGGCTGAAGCCTAAGTTCAGTGACTGGTTCATTGTTAGTGGACCTGAGAAACTGACAGGATGGATGCAACTAGGGTTGAAAAGGCACATACTATAATGGTTAACGGTGTGGACAATGGAACCTTGCCTCCTAAATTCAAATCTTCCAATTTTCTCTTCTTTCTGTTCCGCTTGCATCTGTAAACCATGTGCCCAGTCATGGCCCCATAGCTGGGCAACACCATTATGTTCTCCTTTGACCACGGCTCCAAGACTTTCAGGACATCTTGTGAGACTCTTCTCTCCAGCAGATGAAGGGTTATTATCCTCCCTTAGATTTGGTAACTGAGGCCCAAAAGAATCAAGAACGTTGGCCAAGCATGAGTCCCCATTTTACAAGGGAGAAACAGCCTCAGAGAGTTTTAGTAATGAATTCAAGTCCATAATGCTAGTAAGTGAATGAGCTGGGATTTGAACCCAGGCCTATCTAGCTCCAGAATCCTTCTTTCATGGAGTTCAAGTCTACCAGAAGGAGGGGAGGAAATGAAGCAGATGATAGATAAGTAGATGAGTAAGTCAGTCTTACGATTATAAAAATAATTATAAGAGCTGCGAAGGAAGTAAACTGGCTGGTGTGATAGGAAATGGGAGAAGAGCAATCTTTTTCAATGGGGAGATAGGGAAAGACTCCCAGAAGGGAGGTAATAAACCCTAAAACCATTCTTGGTAATGCATGTAATGCATGCAGTATGATATTTGGCACGTAGAAAGTTCCAATAATTGGCAGTCATTATTAAGGACAGTGAAATGCTTTCTCAAAGATAATTGTAAAATCAAAGGGATAGTGTGTGTTTTGTCCTACTTCCAACATCTAGAGCCTTTCTCTCACGGAATAGTGGGGAGGGAGGAGAAAACTGAGGACAGTGATAGGCTTGGCAAACAGAGGCCTTGGCTGGCTCAAAGCTTCAGCACCTGGGGCCAGCTGCCTCATTCAGTTCTTGGCAACGCCCCCGCAGAGTGGAGAACGCCAAGGGGGTAAGAGTCATCTCCGCTCTCCACGCAGTAGCTGTGTGACCTTGGGCAAGTCACATCTCCTGTCTGGGCATCTGTTTGTTCATCTGTAAAATGAAGGTTTGGGTCTAGATGGGTTTTTAAGATCCCTTCCGGCTCTAATTCTGTGTCATATGAGCTCTGACCAACGCCTCCCTCCTTCCGCGGACGTGTTCCCACAGTGCCCTCTATTGGCTGTTTAGTAGAGAGCAGGTACAATACAGATGCAGCCCTGGGGACCGGGAGAAATAGGAACTGCCAGCTGCCCTTCTTCTGTAAGGGATTTAGAACCCTGGGGCACATCTGGATCCGCACACAAGATAAGAGTTGGGCAGTCTGACTTCCCAGAGTCACAGAATTTTGGAAAGGGAAACTTAAAGACTATTTATTACAACAACAACAGTATTAGCTAATATTTGTTTAGGGCTAACCATTTACAGAACGTGGGCTTGATGCTGTGCATGAAGTCATGAGTATAACAGGCACAGGGCCGTCCCGAGGGTGGTAACGTGTACACGGGGACCTAAAGAGTGAGGCTTGCCCATGTGAAGATCAGCTGGAAAGACTGTAACAGCCAAGAGAATAGCATGTGCAAAGGTCCTGGAGGAGAAAAAGACAAGGGTGTCTTCGGAACCAAAGGAAGTAGAGTCAATTGTTACTAGATACTGGAGGCTAAAGAATCTTGGAATGTTAAGACCATGATGACTGGTGGAGTTACAATCACTTTGTGAAACTGCTTAGCAGTAGTCACCAAAGCTGAATATATACACTTCACGAAGATGAGCTTCTGCGCTCACCAAAAAGGCATGAATAAGAAAGCAGCATGCTTACCAGTAGCTGAAAGCTGGAGACAGCCCACATGTCCATCAACAGTAGAATGGATCAATAAATTAGGCTTTATTCTTCCAACAGAATCATGTCAGCAATCAGAATGAGATCCAAGTATAATTAAACACAACAATATGGATCAGGTTCACAAAGAGAATGTTGCACACATTAATAAGAAACTGAGTTCAACAGTGAGAACACTTGGACACAGGGTGGGCAACATCACACACCAGGGCCTGTCGTGGGTGGGGGGAGAGGAGAGGGATATCATTAAGAGATATGCCTAATGTAAATGACGAGTTAATGGGTGCAGCACACCAACATGGCGCATGCATAGATATATAACAAACCTGCACGTTGTGTACATGTACCCCAGAACTTAGAGTATAATAAAAAAAAAAAAGGTAGAAAAAAAAAACTGAGTTCAAATGACATATATTCCTTTTATATAAAGTTCAAACCAGACAAAATCCTTCTGTGGTGCTAGAAGTCAGGATAGCGGTTGCCCTTGGGAGATGTAGGAACTGGAGAGGCAAGAGGGGGTTTCTGGGAGCAGCCACTGTTGTATTTCATGAATGGGATGCTGGTTACGCAGGAGTGTTCATTTTGTTAAAATTCATGAAGCTGTACTTGTGATGTATGTGCATGATCTGTGTATTATACACCAATAAAACATAGTAAAAGCATTATGTGGCTACCAGGTGACATCCACTTGTTCATCACACTCACACTTACTGTCACCACCAGTAGGAGCAACACAGACAGGAATATGTTGAGAACAAGATTCTAAGTGCTACTTTTCCACCTGAGGAGCTCCAAGTAGAGAGGAACTCTTGACAAGATAGGCCAGTTCCTCGGAGTCCCTGAAGAGTGGAGAATGACTGGACAAGGAGCTGGTTCACTGGGGTCTTTAGAGAAAGCCAGAAAGAATCAAGGAAGGGAACGTTTTCTCTCCCAAGGCATCTCAGAGTTCTGAATCAGTTTCCTGCTTAGCATCAGTACCGGAAAGGCACTCTCCCAGGTTCTGAATTTACTGGTGGGTTCTGAGGCCCCAGTGGGGATCTGTCTTGAGACAGCCTTAGGCTGGGTAAAAGAGGGCGGTTTTCGGGCCAGAAGGTTTGATATCCATACCTTGTCAACAGTGAAGTCACAGGTCATCAAGTATAACAGAGGAGGTATCATTACCTTCATTTACAGATGACCTGAGGGAAGTTAAGTGCAGTTCTTGAACTGCTCACATCAGCAGAAGTCAGGCTGAAATAGGAATTTCTCGATTCCTGGTTCAGTGCACTCTGGGTGTCAGTTTTCTCGTGGACACAAAGGAGTTGAATTAGATCATCTGTAAAGCTCCTCCGTGTGTCCCAGGTCCAGTGACTCTTCTGAGTTCTTGCTGAGGATAAAAGGGCCTTAGCAATTTCTCAGGACGAATGGATACAGTATCATTTACCCTTGCCTACTAGCAGCGGTCAGCATATGCATACACAGAAATGTGCACATATGGGCACACATGTACACACATGCACACGTGCACACTCATGCACACATGCATACACACATACACACTATGCACATTTATATGCTCTCATGCACATGCACACCTATGTACACACACACATCTTGCCACAGTTCTAAGGTAGGTTTTTTATTGTTGTTTTTCTTCTTCTTTTTTTTTTTTTTTTTTGAGACATAGTCTCACTCTGTCTCCCAGGCTGGAATGCAGTGGCGTGATCTCAGCTCGCTGCAACCTCCACCTCCTGGGTTCAAGTAATTCTCCTGCCTCAGCCTCCCTAGTAGCTGAGATTACAGGTGCCCGCCACCTCACCTGGCTCATTTTTGTATTTTAGTACAGACAGAGTTTCACCATATTGGTCAGGCTGGTCTCGAGGTCCTGACCTCAAGCAACCCACCTGCCTAGGCCTCCCAAGGTGCTGGGATTACAGATGTGAGCCACCGCACCCAGCCTGAGGTAGATTTTATATTTGTCATTGCCCAGCATCGAGGATCAGGCAGGGAGGTAGAAAGAGCACCTGTATTACATTTAAGCAAATCCAAGTTTGAATCTTGCATTCTGTCACTTTCTAACTGTGCAACCTGGAGCAAGTTCCCTAATATTTGTCCCTTCCTTCCTCATCTGGGATTTGAAGTGCTGACCCTTCTGTAGGCACTAAATACGTGGCAGGCAGGTGTTATCTGTATGATGTCAAGGAGTTCCTTAAACCTCTCTGTGTCTGTTTATTCCTCTGTAAAATAGAATAACAGCCCCTATATCAAAGGAAGAGGCGGAAGCACAGTATATGATGTAAAGAGTTTACTTGAGCCAGGATAAGGAAGATTCAGACACCAGTCACCTGGGATATGAACTCCACTTGGCCTTTATTACAGGCAGATTTTTAAAGGCAAAAAAGGAGGGGAACAAGGATTGGACTGATACAAAGTCCTGCCACGGATTCTCATTGAATTGCAGAAGTAACATTTGATTAGTGATTGGCTACCCATGGTTAAGCCTTCGAGTGTGGGATGTCGTGTCCAGTGAGGCGTTATTAGGTTAATTCATGGCTACTTGTGGCAATAGCAGGCAGTTTCGACAGATGAATACATAGCTCTAAAGGGGGAGAATAAGATGTGATTGTTATATCATTTGACTGCTTCTCTGGGCCTAATAATTTGAAAGAGCTCACATTCCTCGATAAAAGTTCTTTCCTTTCCTTGAGATTAAGTTAGATGATAAATTTAAAATGTTTAGCATGCCGATTTATATGTATTAAGTATTCATAAAGTGTTATTCCATGTGCTGAGGGAGGGGGACACCCTCCCACATGCTCCCATGAACCCTGTTTCTGGCAGATGTAAAGTTTTTTTAAATGGCTTTTTTTTGGGCCACATATAGGAAGAGGGAAAATAAAGAGAAGTGAAAAGCAGCTTAGTCCATTAAAATGGGAATAATAGTAGTAATGATGGTGATGAGAATGCTGCAGTTTTCTTCTGTATGATTTTTTTTTTTTTTTTTTTGTGAGACGGAGTCTCACTCTTGTCACCCAGGCTGGAGTGCAATGGTGCGATCTCGGCTCACTGCAATCTCCGTCTCCCGGGTTCAAGTGATTCTCCTGCCTTAGCCTCCTGGGTAGCTGGGAGTACAGGCACACACCACCACTCCTGGCTAATTTTTATATTTTTAGTAGAGACTGGGATTCACCATGTTGACCAGGCTGGTCTCGAACTCCTAACCAGGTGTCAGGTGATCCACCCGCCTTGGCTTCCCAAAGTGTTGGGATTACAAGCATGAGCCCATATGCAGGCTCTGCCCGTATGATGTTTTTTTATGCATTGCAAAGTGACTACACACCCTATCCCTTGTCTCCTTTCTCTCTCTAGCAACCATCAGGTTCTTAGGGCAGCGACTACGCTCATCTTCCATGTAAGAAGTGGGAACAGTGTCATGGATGTTCTGGGGCCCACAGTCCAAGTCCTGGTTCTTAGAAAGTTGGATCCAGATCCTGTGTCTTGTAGGTATATAGGTATATGTTTATGCATTGAAATGAAATACGTACAACTAGGTCCTTCCCCGTCTCCCCACCCACCCAGCCTATAAAGTCTTCTATGAAACAAAGTTAATTCCACTCTCAGAGAGAGGCTCCCAGAATCCAGTGTTTTGGTTGGTCTCCGCTACAAATGCTTTTTCTGATATTTGTGTGTTTGCAAGTCCCTCTCTAAGACTTTCTAAGATTTGCTAACTGGCTGCTGTATGCATGAAGTTCTGGACTTGGTGTCCCAAGCTCTTTATAGACTTGCTTTATATATATATACACACACATATATATACTTTAAGTTCTAGGGTACATGTGTACAACGTGCAAGTCTGTTACATATGTATACATGTCTCATGTTGGTGTGCTGCACCCATTAACTCGTCATTTACATTAGGTATATCTCCTAATTCTATCCCTCCCCTCCCCCGACAATACTTGCTTTTTTTTTTCTCCCCCTCCTGCCATTAAATAATCACCCTTCAGCTTCTCTCAACCTACTGTCCATCAATAACCATTGTATTGGTTACATTACAGCCCTCCTTAATACAAAACAACGACAACAACAACAAACCATTCAAACTTCCAACCAACTTCCCCTGAAGGCACAGAAAGTGAGACCTAAGCGAAAAGAAATCCATCCTCTTTAACATCAGCTAACAGCATGGGAGTCAGTGTCTGGTGCAGAGCTCAGAATTCCTATTTCACATTCTGATTTGGCACTTTCATCGTAATTATTCAAGTGGGAAAATCTCCTCTACTTTTCCTGTGAAGCTGTTTCCTCTCCTTCTGGAAGATAGCAGCAGGATGATTGAGGAGGTAAAAGGATAAAGAGAAAGGATGCAGCCTGTTTCTTCATTTATTCGACCAATAATGTTGGAATGCGACAAAGTCCTTGTCCTCAAGGAACTAACAGTCTGGGGTGAAGGGTGCAGGTGGGACAGATGTAAAAACATAATTTCAGATGTAGTTGCTACATGTGATTATGAAAGTCTGTAGAGTGGCTCATGCCTCTAATCCAGCATCTTAGGAGACTAAGGCAGGCAGATTACCTAAGGTCAGGAGTTCAAGACCAGCCTTGCCAACATGGTAAAACCCCGTCTCTACTAAAAATACAAAAAGTAGCCAGGCGTGGTGGCAGCCACCTGTAATCCCAGCTACTCAGGAGGCTGAGGCAGGAGAATCACTTGAATCGGAGAGGCAGAGGTTGTGGTGAGCTGAGATCACGCCACTGCATTCCAGCCTGGGCAACAAGAGTGAGACTTCATCTCAAAAAAAAAAAAAAAAAGTTTGTAAAGAAGAGGTCATAAAGTAGGGTAGTAGTTTTTGTAAATATATATCTTCCTTTTCTCTCCTTATCATGCTCATGCTTTTCTCTACTTTCTTGAAAAAAAAAAAAGGAATGTATTTATTAAACTGTGTTGCCTTTCTGGTCTGCTGATTCTATTATTTGTCATTTCTGGGTCTATTTTCTATTGATTGATTTGCCTACTTTACACCAGACAGGGGGAGCCAGGAAGCCTCCATAGGAGAAATAACCCCAGTGAGGGGAAGGGCCCTCCAGACAGCAAAAACAGCACATAAAAGTAGGGTAGAGCACAACAGAACAGCTCAGGGAGCCTGAGAAATTCCGTGGCACTGGAAGCTGGGTTATGAAGGGGATATGTTTAAGGACTAAGGCTGGAGAGGCCTTATCTCTCAGGTAAGCAGGCAGAACTCATCCTATAGAAGGTAAAGAGCCTCTGGAGTGATCTAAAGGAGAAAGTGACTTTTGTTTCAAATGCTCACTAGCTGCAGAGTAGAGAATGGATTGAGAGAGATGAGCCTGGAGAAAGGCCACTTCAGAAGCTATTATGGCGGTTATGATGAGAGATGACAGTAGCCTGGAAAAGATCAGATTCAACGAAGTTGAAGAAAGGTGGATGAATTTGATAGAGTTTTAGAAGGGAGAATCTAATATCATAGAAAACATGAGGGTGATTTCTGGCCCTTCACAGGAGAAAGAGGCTGAAAGAGAGGAACGGAGTGGGGAGAGATTATGGAATGAGTTAGGATGGGTGGGGTTTATCCTCTGGGGTTCCCAGGCCAAATTTCCTTCAGGTGACCAGTTTTACCTTTCTCCCTACCCCGTTCATCCCTGCCTGGTCATTAAGGATGGATATGCCATTTGTCTTTGCTGGACCTCAATTTCCATCCATGAAATGAAGGGACTGGGATTGAGTCCTTCCCTCTTCTCTCAGGCTGGACTGAGGTCTCCCTTCTCTGAGTCCTGCAATGTCTGTCTCAGTCTTACACTACTAAGCTTTTGCTGCTTCATTCTGTTTCCCCAAGAAGAGTTGAAGTTCTTTAATTAAGCCACTCGGCATCCTCTACCAGCTGCTTGCAAAGGCTTCTTCAGGCCTGAGAGACCAGTATTCCTCAGTATGGAAGACTAGTCTTCAGGTTGCTTCTTGCTATCCCCAACATCCTTATTCTCCAGAACTTTCAGATGCTGGGTCCAGGCCCTATTTCACTGAGCCCTCTGCAGCTGGAATTTATCTTGCCCCAGAGCCCAGCTGAACAGCACTAGGGGTGGGAGATGTAAGCTGATGGGGGAGAAACATGGCAGGAATCCTGGTTCTTGGAAAGTTGGATCCAGATCCTGTGTCTTATAGGTATGTATGTGTGTGTTTATGTATACATATGTATGCGTGCATGTGCAGCCATATGTATGTGTGTGTGAGTATTGGAGTGTCTCTATGGTTTTTTTTCTGTATTAAGTTATATGTGAAGTTCCATGTGTGTGTCTGCATCTAAATCATGACGCATAAGTCAGTGCACACATGTCAACATCTAAATGCCCATGAGTATTAATGCCTGTGTATGTGTGAGGGCCTTTGCTGGCAAATGCATGTGTCTGTCCACATACCTGTGTGCAAGTGGGTGCATATATGTTATAAACATGCACATATGTATATATGGGTGCCACACTGTGTGTGTGTGTTTGTGTGTGTGTGTAAGTGTTGTCTATAAATGGAGGCAAGATACAGTGTCTAGTTAAGAGCATTTGCTTTAAAGTCTGGCTACCTGGGTTCAAGCCCTGAAATCAGCATTTAAAAGCTATAGGCCTTTGAGTAATTATCTTTTTAAAGCATTGGTTTACTCATCACTAAATTGAAGGTAATAGTAGTGGCTAACTTCCATGTCTAATGTGAGGGTGGAATGATAATAATGCCCAAAATGTACTTAAAATAATGCCTTATACATAGGGGGTGTTAAAAAATATTGGTTGTCACAAAGTAATTCATGACAATAAATATGTAAGTGGCTGGCTTGAGGGTCTCTGAGGCTTTCCGCATGTGCTTCTGTGCCTTTGGGCACATGAGGTTGATGTGTGTGTCTGTTAGAATGTGTGTGTTTGTGTGGATAGACGCCTCTGGGCATACAGGCCTGTGTTTGGGGGTAAGTGGGTATGTGTGTTGGTGGTTTGTCTGTGAGTGCCTCTATGTGAGTTTGGGTTCTGCCAGGATTGTGAATCTTCCAAGGGAAGGGATTACATCTAATTAATCATTGTACCCAGGTCCCTGGACCTGGGACATACAAATTGCTAAGCAAATTTGTGTTGACTGAATGAATGAAGTGGACTGGACATTCAGAGATTGTTATTCAGACAACATGCTCATTTGTAGAAAAGAAAAAGTTGTAACTAGCTAGCTAGCTAGATGATAATTGAGTAGGTAAGTATGTAGATAATAGGTAGATAGGAGGTAGATGATAGATAGATAATAGATAGATGGATAGATAGATAGGTAGGTAGATAGATAGATAGATAGATAGATAGATAGATAGATAGATAGATAGATGATAGGTAGACAGCCAGACAGATAGATAGCTGAGATTGGCTCTAAGTGGAATCTTATGTACTTTCTCCTGGACATTATGCTAGAGTTCATACGTCCCAGGGTGCTCCAAAACATTGGCTCTGGCAGCTCTGTGAGTGTTTATGGAGTTGCCTTGAGGGCCTGCAGAGGAAGGAATCACAGAATGGAGAGCTAAGTTCCCCACCTGACATCATCAAGAATCTATTTGCTTTTAATCTCTGGATGTCCATGTCAAATTGTAAAGTTCCACTACTATACATTTTTGAAAATCTTGTTACAGACCAACCCGTTTTATTCTACAGAAGGCAGCAGCTGAGCCTCAGAGAGAGAAGAAGGTTAGAACCTGACCTCTCTTTCAGGCCTATTTCTACCATGCCACCTGCCTTGGGATGCAGTAGGTAGGCCTCCTCTAACTCACCGGGAAACAGAATGCAATTCCTCCCAGGAACTCCTCTTTTAGAGAAGCCACTATCATAGTGGCCCTTGGGATGTCTGTCCAAGAAACGACCCCATTCGTGTGAGATTGCCCCATCAGGTCAGCCACTTTGGCTGTGTGCTAGATAGTCCCAGTCTCCTGGCCCAGACTATTGAACCCTGGCCCAAGCAGCGAAATCAAATTCCCTGTTGCGATTTGGAGGCGGGATGGCAACAGGTTAACCAGTCTCTGTTGGTCCCTGAATTAGAAAGTGATGTGAAGCTGGAATGTCCATATTTAATCAAGGGATGAGTGAACAGGAAAAGCTGGCTTCAGACAGAAAAAGAAAACAAAGGCGATGCAAAGATACACCGTCATAAAAGGCTATGTGGCTTCAGAAAGAGGGACAGAAGGCAAGACAAACTTTGGCTTCTTTTGGCTTGCCAGGCCCCACTGCCAGAGCGTGTGCAGCCTGGAGGTATCTCTTGCACTTGAACTTTGTGCTCCTACGTCCTTATAATTAACTCCCCTTTTGCCTGAGAAATTGTAGTGGGTTTCTGTTTCTCGCAACCACACCATCTCTAAACAAGGTAGCACGTTGGAACGTCTCCTCCAAGTAGATACACAGGCTCGGCACCTGCTGGTCTACCTTGGTTCCTGATGTGTCTCTGAGGCCAGCTTTGCGAGGCCTTATCTGTAGCTGTGGGAAGGGCGTAAGTCAGTGTACACATTTCAGTATCTATATATATGCCCGTGAGTATTAATGCCTGGGTATGTGTGATGCCCTATTTGTTGCATCTTTGTGGAGTGCTTTGAAGTACTCATTAAAGGTCTCCAGAAAGGGACTTCACCCATCTCCTAGGCTTTGCAGTTACATTCCCATAGCAGGACTGGTGCATTGCTTCTGCTGGGACTTCTTGCTTAATCCTTCAGAGCAAGCACAGCACCGTTTACAGTGAGAGGTACTCCCTTGCGTGATGAAGTTTCTGCATCAAAATCGAGTCATTCCTCCAGCATCTAGGTCCCAAGGATGTTTGTGTAGTTCTCTAAGTCACAGCATGTCTGTGGTATGGTGGGGGATAGGGGAGCTATGGGGACTAGTTTTTCCTGGAGCAGAGTCTCCAAAAGTGGCCCTTTGATATGTTCCCATGGAGATTTTTGGAAACCATGATACAAACAATCAAAGGAAGCAGAGTGAATGCAAGGGTCAGTCTCTTCAATTCATGAGCAGTCAGAACAGGAGATGCTTAGGAAGGAATCATGGCCGGTGCTTCTTCTCCATGCTCATCCCATACCCTAGTGACAGAATACCTCTTCCCTGGAGTTAAAAACATGCGCCACACTTCCGGTAAAGGCTAAAGCCACAGAGGGCACCTAGCAAGCTTGCTTTCAAGGTCCCATTAACAAATGAGAAGGGCAGCCCAGTACAGACTGACAGGAACCCCACTATGTTGCCTTTTTTTTTTTTTTTTTTTTGAGACAGAGTCTTGCCCTGTCACCCAGGCTGGAGTGCAATGGCACAATCTCAGCTCACTGCAACCTCCACCTCCTGGGTTTGAGCGACTCTCCTGCCTCAGCCTCCCAAGTAACTGGGATTACAGGTGCCTGCCACCATGCCCGGCTAATTTTTGTATTTTTAGTAGAGATGGGGTTTCACCATTTTGGCCAGGCTGGTTTTGAACTGCTGACCTCAGGTGAGCCACCTGCCTCAGCCTCCCAAAGTGCTGGAATTACAGGCGTGAGCCACGGCGCCCAGCCGAGAGTTTTAAAGAAGGTGAAAGTTGTTCCCTTTCCCGAAACCTAGCCTGGCCTTGAGTCTGTTAATACCAAGACTGGGTGAATTGGAGTGGAAAGCAGAAGTAGTGAAGGGAGCCATTGCCAGAGGGAAGAACACAACTTCAAGGCCAGATGCTCAGTGGAGCTCTCAGAACAGCCAAGCCAGGAGGACAGTCAGGAGGACCATGGGCCAGGCCACCAGGAACCCTGAAATACAAGAAAGATGACTGTCAAGTGTTGGGCTTTGGGAGTCAGGAGTAAATGTAAGTTGGCCTCTTTGTGTTTTGCAACACCAGGATGAGAAAGGCAAAGCATCTTTAATATCTGGCCTGGTTATAGTCTCTGAGACTCACATGGTAGAGGCAAAGCTATCTAATCACCAAAATTTTTTTTTCATTTTCCTCTAGACACACAGTAAGGCAATTTTTCTCAGTGTCCTTTGCAAGTAGGTGGGGCCATGTGACTGAATTTGGCCAATAAAATGTACATAGAAGTCATCTGTGCCATTTCTATGTCTGATCCTTAAATCCTCCTATATATTCTATTGCTCTCTCATCTACCATCTAAGGGAGCAGATGCAGAGTATCCAAGATAGGACTTGCAGGGGATAGTGGAGTTGCCAGAAGTTACCAGAAGGTAGTAGAAGCCCGAGCTCCTAATGACTACATGGAGTAGAACTGCATCCCCTCCCCCAGTGATTTAGTGGGAAACAATGCTGTTGTGTAAAGACACAGAAGATTGGGGATTGTTTGTTATAGCAGCTAGCATTACTTATGCTGACTAATACTGAAGGGGCAGAAAGACACAGAGGTTAAAAAGCACTGCCTCTGAGGCCTGATTACTTAGCTTAGAATCTCAGCTCTATACCTAGCTGGGCAGTCCCAGAAAAGTTATTAAACCTCTCTGCCTTTATTTTCCTGTATGCCAAAGAGAAATATTAATAGCTCCTGTGACTTCACTGGATTTTTGTACGGCTTAAATGAGTGAGTTCATATTAAGCATTGAGATCAGCGCCTGGCACATGGTAAACACTATATAAATGTTGGTTTTAAAAGTTAGACTCTAAAATCTAGTTCTGCTGGGATTGTATCTCTTTGGCACATCACTGTGTACTCAGTTTTGGTGAAGGACATGGATCCCCGATGATAAATGTCTTGTATCGGAGGGCCTAGGAGAAACATGTGAGCCTTCCTGCCGTACTACCAAATTATAAAATCTCCCCATTAACCCAATTTCAAAGTAATTGGCTGATGTCCTAGAAGTGAGGAGAGAAATATAAATTTCAGACACAATTCATGGCAAAAAGTTATAATTATCAAACAGGTTGGTGTTCAATTAATTCTAAAACATCAAAGATGATTGTGATAGCAGACAATGAAAACCACAAGTGCCCTCTTGTAGTGGGTAGGCTGCCTCAACATCAGACTGATCCCCTCCTTGTCCAGAAGCGTCCAAAATCCACCACTCATCCTAGAAATTAGTCAGTTTGGCAAACTGTACTGGGAAACCACACTGTTCCAGGCACTGGGCTAACCAGAAGGACTGGCAGAAAGGAATGAGACTTGAGGTTCCTGACTTCAAGCTGCTTTTTGTTTCGAGGGAGTTTCGCTTTTGTTGCCCAGGCTGGAGTGCAATGGTGCAATCTCAACTCACCAAAACCTCCACCTCCTGGGTTCAAGCAATTCTCCTGCTTCAGTCTCCCAAGCAGCTGGGATTACAGGCACGTGCCACCATGCCCAACTAATTTTGTATTTTTAGTAGAGACAGGGTTTCTCCATGTTGGTCAGGCTGGTCTCAAACTCCCGACATCAAGTGATCTGCCTGTCTCGGCCTCCCAAAGTGCTAGGATTACAGGTATGAGCCACCCGCACTTGGCCTAAGCTGCTTTTAGAATGAGTTCTAACCACTCCTCTCAATGAGCGTGACTTTTCTTAGCATTGTCTGAATGCTGGCACTGAACATAGAGAGTCCATCTTGGACTTACTTGGGCAATTTAAAAACTGCCGTCTAAGTTTGGGCTTTGAGGATAGAAAGAACCTTTTCATGTCTGGGTTCACCAATATAGGTCATTTTGTGGGAAAGCAAATCTTAATAGTATGTGCTTTCCATTTTGTCCAAAACAGATTTCTAGTACCCTATAAATATGTAAAAAACGTAAAAATGTTCTCTCTCTCTCTCTGTCTGGCTGTGTGTGTGTGTGTGTGTGTGTGTGATATTTCTTTTATTAGTCATCTTGTTTAGCTCCAAGTCATTAATCAAAAACCCATTCAGATGTTACTACCTGGTGAAATTCTTTCCAGACCTTATCCAATACAGTTAATTAGCCTTTTATGTACTCTTTCTGTACCATCTACCTACTTGTCATTTATTTGCTCAAGTGCCTGTCTCACTTGTGCAATGAATTGTTGGTGTTCCCATGCATATAGAGCTCATTCCCCTAACATTTGCACCTCTGACTCATTTTTCTCATTTGGCTTAAATATCACTTATTCTGAAAGTTTTTCTGACCACTTATCCATTCTGACAGTCTTTCTTCCTTCCTACCTTGATAATAAAGCCATCAAACATCGGTTAGGCACACGGCCCATCCAGAGTAAAGATTGCATTTCCTAGCTTCCTTTGCAGCTAGGTGTGGCATGTGACTAAGCACCAGCCAATGAGATGTAAGTGGAGGTATAAGGTGTAGCTTTCAGGAATGTCTTTTAACACTCATTGGCTTCTTCCTTGTTCCCTCCATCCTGCTGCCTGGATACAAAGGTTGGAGCTCTGGCTGCCATCTTGGAACATGAAGATGATGGCCACACCTCAAAGATGGTGGAGGCATGAGTTGGAAGGAGCCTGGATCTTTGACGACTTTATGGTGCTACCCCACTAGCCTTGGATAGTTTGCCTCTAAGCTTCATTTATGTGTGACAGAAATGAACGTCTATACAATGAGAACACTTGGACACAGGGAAGGGAACATCACATACTAGGGCCTGCCAGGGGATGGGGGGCAAGGGGAGGGAGAGCATTAGGAAAAATACCTAATGCGTGTGGGACTTAAAACCTAGATGACGGGTTGATGGGTGCAGCAAACCACCATGGCACATGTATACCTATGTAACAGACCTGCATGTTCTGCACATGTATCCCAGAACTTAAAGTAAAATGAATTTTAAAAAAAGAAATAAAAACTTCTTGAGTTTGAAAAAAAAGAAATGAATGTCTATTTTAAGGCATTATTACTCTTCTATCACATCACTTTCTTGTATTTCCAAAGTACCATGTTTACTTTTTATTTTCTACTTTCCACACTGGTGCATAAGCTCTATGAGGGTAGGCACCTGGGCTGTTTTGTTTGCCATCACATCTTCAGTGCCTAGAACAAGACTTGGCACACAGTACATATTTCTTATCAAAGGACTGTCTCCTCCACTAGACTGCGGGCATCTCAAAGGCCAATCTTGGGTCTGATTAATGTCAGTGTCCCTAGCATAGGGTCTGGGCCGTAAAAGGGGCAGAATTGAAAAGAGAAAGGAGAGTTGAGAAAGCTATGGGAAAGGCATGAGAAAATGATGTACCTGCAGTGCCGGGGGTTCCATTCATGACACCAGGAGACTGCGCACCTGTGAACAAGAACAGAAGAGGAGGGTTTCCTCAGTCATGCTCCAGTGACTGCAGCACTGTGGCCATAACTGCTTCACATCCTCCTAGACCTGGCCATCACAACCACTGGCCATCCACATTGTGGGGACATCTATGATCTGGCACAGGCACCTTTCTAGACACATTGCATGCGTCTTAGACTTAATCCTCCTAACAGATTTGTGAGGAAAGTATTATCATCCCCATTTGACAGATGAGAAGACTGGAGCTCAGTGATGTTAAGGGACTTGCCAAATTGACCTTTCCAGTCAGTAGCAGAGCTGGGATTCAAACCCCAGTATGTCTGATTCAAAAGTGAAAGTTCTTAACCTCCACCAAGTTACCCTGTGATGCCACTTGAGGCTTCAAGTTGAGAGCTCAGTAAAATGGTAGGAAAACTCAGGGAAGAGCCTTCTTCATGAGACAGCCTCTGTTTGTTCTGGAAAATGGAACTGGTGATAATGCTTTACCTACCTCACCTGTTATGAGCATTCAGAGTGATCGTGCATATAAAGGCATTTGACAAAGTGCCAGGCACAAGGAAAGTATTATTAGTACCAACATTACTGCATCTTAATTTCTTTAGGGGGAAAAAAAAGGCTTTCATTCTTCTACTTCTCCATCCTGGTGGAAATAAAAACACTAAATAGACACTACTGTAAATCCATGAGTAGGATAGATGAAAATATGAGGAGCCATTGGAAAGCCTCCCCTATATTATACTCCAGAATACCATAAATGAATTTTGGAAAACACAGTCATTCACCAGAAAACAAAGTTGCATTTAAACGGGATTTAGGACTTACACTTCACCTGTAAGGAACTGAGTTATGGGGACATGGAAACAGGTGGAATAAGGAAAAGGCCACATGTTTTGGCATCAGACTGAGCTGGGTTCAATCCTAACTCTAGCCACTCATGAGTAGGGGGATCCTTGGCGAGTCACTTAATCTCTATGAGTCTTAGTTTCTCGCCTGTAACATGGACACAGGCATAGGAGGATTAAGTGAATTGATGGATGCAAGAGCTTAGCCTGGTCTCTAAGCACATAGGAGGTCCAAATGACAATATTGTTATTATTACTCAAAGCATCTCAAAGAATAGGTTTTTCAGTAAGGGTCAGACTGAGGTGGCAGCAAAGCCCTGAGAAGTTGGGCTGGTGACCCCAGGCATCTGTGGTTAACTGTCAACACTCAGCCAGCAGGTCTTGTCACTGGGATTTGGCCACTTACCTCTCCGAGTGATGGGCCCCAAATCTAGAACCCGGGATAGGTCAATGGCTGGTACTTCACTGCGGACTTGACTTCTTGGGCAAGACTGTAGGGATGATGAACTTTTATTATATCAAAATTTAAATGCCTGGATTCTATCTAGACTGCTCCTGCAATGGGCAACTCTGGACCAAGAACTGGGTCCAGAACTAGTTCATGCTATGGCCCTAATTCCGATGCTGTGGTTATCTCAATCTAGAAAATTATCACTGTCATGCCAAACAAATCTGGGTTTGAATCTCATCAAGTAGAGACTTTCTTTTAGCTATATAATTTGGGGCCAATGACTTTGCCTCTCTACAATAACTAAATAATACCCACCTGGTTATGAAGATGAAAATGAGATGTGCCTGCAACACGTGGGCACAAAGTAAGCACTTGGAAAATACCAACTATTCACAGGCAGTGCCAAATGCAGGCAAGAGCAGGGACGCTGGAGTCACCTCTCGGCTGGGGCACACCCTGGCTCTGATATTTTTTACATGTGTGTGGCCCTGTGGGCAAGGACTTCTCTGACCCTCACAGTGGGGTAGATAAAATAATCTACTTACAGGGTTGTTCTGAGAGTTACATGAGAAAACGTATGCAGAAGTTTTAGTATGGTGCTTGACAAAGAGCAAGCACTAAAAACGTCATCTATGATTATAATCATTTAAGAGATGCCAATGGAATCTAGTAGATAGATTTCTTTATCAAATCTGCCTCCTGGGGACACAAAAATTGCTTAGATTTGGCCCTTTAGGAGACCTAGAGTATATCTATTTATCCTTCATTCTTCCCTCCCTCCCATCCACACACCTACCCATCTCTTTCCGTCTCTTCATCCTGCTCCCTTCCTTCTCTCCTTTCCTGTTCCTCCTTTCCTTCTCCATCCCTCCTTTATTCCTTTTTCCCTCCCTCTTCCCTTCTGACTCCCTTCCCTTCCTTCCCTCATTCCCCTTCCTCATCCCCTTCCCTAACCTTCCCTTCCCCTTCCTCTTCCCCTTCCTCTTCCCCTTCCTCTTCCCCTTCCTCTTCCCCTTCCCATTCCCTTCCCTTCTCTCCTTCCTTCAGTTCCCTTCCCCTTCTCTTTCCCCTTCCCCTTTCCCTTCCCTTCTCTTTCCCCTTCCCCTTTCCCTTCCCTTCCCTCCCTTTCCCCTCCCTCCCACCCTCCCTTCATTCATAATTGCAATAAATATATATGGAGAGTCTAACAGGTACCAGGCTCCATGCCGGGCTCTGAAGAGTTCAGTTCAAAGAGAAACTCACAGGCTGGCACTGTTCATTAAAAGAATCACAGAGATGAATCTCACAATGCAGGAAAACTAGGTCATAATGTCCAGCAAACATGAACATCTGAACTGAGAACCGGCTTTCCGAGGATCTCCCATTCTCCTCCACATGGATGGTGGAATCACGTTGATTTGAGCAGCTGGGAGGGTGACAGGGGCAAAGGTGTAACTTCTTAAAATAGCAGTGGAGAAAATTAAAGAGTCCCTCGGGTTCCCTCCATCATGATAAAGTGGACTTTTTCTGTTCCTCTGTTTCCTCCAAGATATATCCATAAACTCACATGGCTTAAATTATTTGGGGGCACAGCCTCTGTAGTGAAACAGACTGATTTTATATTCTAGCCCGACCCATGTTCTAGCTAAGTGATTATGGGCAGGTTACTCATCCTTACTGAACCTTACTTTTCTTATCTGTAAAGTGGAGACAGTAATATACACTTTATGAGACTGATGTGAGCATTTAATCAGATAACCCACATATATTTCTTGGCACATAGCTAAGCTCAATGACAAATATTAGCTAGGATTATTACTATAATTTAAATCGTGATCTATAGAAATGCATTTTTCCCTTGTTTTTGTCAGCCGGGCAGTTCAATAATATTTCATCCCACAACATTTATCATATTGTTTTCATATTGACCCAGTGTTCACTTTGGTGTAATAATCCATTACTACCAAATTGATTCCCTAGTTTTGAACAATAAGCCTGTTACCAAAGTTATCAAGAATATTGAAATGGAAAAATATTGGCATTTATTCACCCTACCCACCTATTTGGTATTAATATTTTAGGCTAAAATCTCAGGAGTGATATTTCTGAGTCAAAGAGTGTGGTTATGCTATGTAATACAACTTACACATCTGCTAGGGATGGATGAGACGAACATTTTCCCGTAAACGTTAGTAAGGCCAAATGATAATTCTAGAATTGCTCGTTACCTGTTTCTGATGATGAAATACTTCACAGGGTCAGCCTTGTCTTCAGTGGGGGTGGCATAGCAGTTCCTCAACACCAGGTTAAACCGGGAGGTGTCCCCTTGCTCCAAGATGGCGCCCACATAGAGCATGGACTCAACAGACAGTTCAGCTACATCCCCTTCATAAGGATTCGTGTAGTTCTGGTCTTGGAAGAGGGCCATCCTAACAATGAACTCTCCATCTCCGCCCACACTGACGTTCAGGAAGCTGAGAAAAGGAAAGCCACAAGAGTGGGAACCTCAGAGAGAACAACATAAATCAAGCCCTGCTACTTACTTAACACACTTATGAAGGCAAAGACACATGTCTTGGATCCTTAAGTGAACTATTCAATCATTCATTTAAACGGAGCATTTATTAGTTTCTAGGCACCAAACTTGACAGACAAGTCTGTCTCCAGGATTTCCACGGATCCTCCCTGCAGGACAAGTTACACATATATCTCTCACTGAAGGAATAACTGAGTGTACACCTCCATCTTCTCACCTGGAGAGTGGGGCTGAGAACCAGTTCTGTGTGTTTACATTTTTTTTAGCAGCAGATCGCTTCCCTCCATTCCACAGTCTTCAGTGAAACCCAATTTTAACAACAGAAATGGCTTTCCTTTTGATTTTTTGTGAACCAGGAGCCCCAGCACCAAACCATCTGGAAACCACTGAATTAGAAAATTGCTAATCCTTCTGATCCTGTTGCTTTGTAATACCAGGGGGCAATAAGGAATGAGATGGGCACTCTGGATTTTTGACTTCCCAGAAAGTCCCCTGGTAAATCTAGGGATGCTAAGGAACTGATTCAACAGGACCCCATTTCAGGGACAGAAACACAATAAAACAGAGAAAAGCCCCTGCCCAAATTGCTATCTGATGCTATTCCTGCTGGGGATGGGGTGCCTGTTTATCCGATAAAAGCTGGTCTCTGCTTCAATCTCATGTCTGCAGGGAAGTTGTTCTGTCCCCATCAAATCCACCACCAACAGGGGTCTGGAACCCCTGTTCCCTGCTCCCAAAGCACCCCACGTTTTTTTTACATTGCACTTATCCTGCTTATAAGTAATTACTGATTTAATTCGTTGCTTAATACTTTTGTTCCTCAAGGTGAATGAACTTGTCCTGCGTTTTTGTTTTCTAGCACATTTAGTAAGCACTGTTTCATGTTGCTGCATTGCCTAGTTATAACCATCTTTAATATCCACAGAATAATCTATGTCTGTCTTGTTCATGCTGAACATCTTTAATATACAATCAGTGAGTGCTTGTGGAATGAATGATTGAATGACTGGAGGCTCCTGGAGGAGGTTGGTAATATGATGTGGGCATCATAGTCTACACTTGAAATAAGTGTGATGTGACTATTGCTAAGGTTATAGGTCAAAGGGCAAGGGTCAATGCCATACCTTACAATGGGCTTCAAGGCAGCTTGGAGGCTGACTTTCATGTCCAGTGGGTAGGCACATTGGAAGTTGATGTTGAGGATGGTGTCTCTGATGATGAAATCACTGACCAAGGAGAGGGTGTTTTTGTAGATGGCATGGGTTTGATTTCTCTTTGGCATAAAAACAAAACCACACAGATGTTTATGTGTAAGTGTATGTAGGTGTATCTCAAATCCAGATCTGATTTCCAGAGTCAATGTGCTTAACCATGCAGCCACCCTACCTTCTGAGCTCATGGAGGTAAAGGGACCTCCTCCTTTAGTGTTACTGACACTTTGTGGGAAGGGGAATGAGGACACCAGACAAAAAACTAGACCAATAAATTATTGACCCTTGGGAAGAGTCAGGAACCGACAAGCTTGCTTCTCTGTGCATCCCTCCCCCACCATCCCTAATTAAAATTATCATAATTGTAGCTTACGTTTATGAAACTCACATGTCAGATTTACACTAAGCTCTTTATGTAAACCAACATGTGCACTCTCACATAACCCTGGGGCTCAGGGAAGCTAAGTGGCTTGTCCAAGATCTCAGAGCTACTATGATAGGTCCCATCAGCCCAACACATACCTTCTGGCAGCAGTGGTGTGAAAGCCACTTACCTCCAGAATGTTCCTGCAGGCACTAGCCTGGACGGGGCTGGTCACAGATACCCAGTTCGTCTCGCCTGTCTGCAAGATGCTGCTGCAGTTTGGGTCTCGCAGGTAGGCAATGACCTCCTCCTCCAAACCCAGGCCTCCCAGCAAACATTTGTCCACCTTCACCTTGATCTCCTCGGCCCCACAGTCTAGCTGAGGCTGCAAACTGTGGAAATCTGCAAAGCAGAGATGAAGGCAAGTGGAATGGACATGAGTCTGGAAGCCCACTTTCCTTACTCTTTGGTAAGGTCTCCATGACCCAGAAGATTATGTAAACTGGAAGGTCCCTGGGACCCAGACGGAATTCATGCCTAGACTGGCAGTAGGTGAGGCTGGCAAAGGGGGCCCCTCATTCGAGATTTCCAAGTGTCCTATGTGCAGGCTTAGCTAAGGTTTTTTGGTCTAGTTCCTCTTGGGGATTGTGTTATTTGGGGAGGCAGGATGGACTTGCATTGCATACTAGAATCAAAGTTAGATATATGTTACCTTGTTGAGTCAGCACATCTGACCAAGTTCAGAGCTATCATATTTTAACTCAACATTTATTCAACACACAACTTCTTGAGCATCTACTATCTGCCAGGCACTGGGGCTACAACACTTATCAAAACTGACAAAATTCCCGCTCTTACAGAGCTAATATTTGAATAGGGTAGACAAATAGTAAACTAATAGGAAGACAGTTTCTATTGCATTCATGAATGCATTAATTCAATATATATTTACCAACCACCTTCTTTCTCTCTCTCTCTCTCTCTCTCCTTTTTTTTTTTAGACAGAGTTTTGCTGTGTTGCCCAGGTTGGAGTGCAGTGGTGAAATCTCAGGTCACTGCAACCTCTGCCTCCTGGATTCAAGTGATTCTCCTGCCTCAGCCTCCCGAGGCTGGGATTACAGGCATGGGATTAGAGGCATGTGCCACCACACTGGGCTAATTTTTGTATTTTTATAGAGATGGGGTTTTGCCATATTGGCCAGGCTGGTCTCAAACTCCTGACCTCAGGTGATCTGCCCACTTTAGCCTCCCACAGTGCTGGGATTACAGGCATGAGCCACTTTACCAGCCACCTTCTCAAATGCTAGGTGCATTCAACACAAAGTAAATAAGGCATGGACTTGGCCTATGAGGATTTCTTGGTCTTGTGTAAACACCAACATACCCACAGCTTATTATACTTCAATATGATAAAGATACAGACAGAAGTATGTACAGATGCAGGGGGAGCAGAGAAGAAAGTCTAAGTCTCTTGGTGAAGCCAGGGAAGGATTCACAGTGGGGTGAAACTTGAAAGAAGGGTAGGAGTTTTGCAAGTGAGTAAAGCAAGTGAAAGCATCTCAGGCTAAGGGAATAGGATAGGCAAAAGCATGGAGATGAGATAGAGGGGATGGTGCATTTGTGGAATTTCAAAGTTCAGAGGTGCAGGAACCTAAAATGAGAGTGGGGTGTGAGAGATGGAGAAGGAAGTGAAAGTCAGACCACAGAGGGATGTGTCTGCAAGCAATGGGGCCCACTGGACAGCCATCATTCTGCTGGCCACTGATGAAGACGTGAGGCAGGCCACCTGCTCACTCAGTCAGCTGAGACTGTCCTTGGAGCCCATCCATGTACAGGGAGGGCCTCCTTAAAGCCCAAGTTCTGACTCTGTGATGGGCCCAAACCCCAGAAAACCACACTGACTCTCTGGGGCTTCATCCACTCAATGAGCAGAAAGAGGCTTTAAGGAGATCAAGGTTGTTGGTTGTTCCCTACCCCTCATTTCCCAGGGTGCTCCTGCTGGGCACATCTAAGCATCGCCTTGTTCACACTGCAGCTCCATTTTCCAAATGTGTCATGCTCCTTCTTGTCCTGCTGCCTAGAACACTCTCTCTTCCATAGGGACTTGGAGTGTGCTCAGAGGAAGGCATGCTTGTGCCAAGGGCAAGATCAAAGGCCCTTGTTAGAGTTCAGTGATGGAGGGAAATAATCTCAGTGGGAGGCTCATCCATCCCCTGTCCAGGGCTTAGTGTTTGTTTGTCTATGACATCCCTACCCACGGGCCATCTCACTCTGCTTGCTCACCTCCTGGGACAAGAAATTCATCACCTCCTGAGCCTTCCCAATTGGACTGCTCTGATTTAGTTCTCACAATAGCCCTGTATGGTGGGTATTATTATCACCTTAACCTCATTTTACAGATGAGAACATTCAGGCTCAGAGACAATAGTGACTTGTCCCCAGAAGTCTGCCCATGTCCCTGACATGAAGACCCTGTGACTATGAAAACATAGCTCCTACATTTGCAGAATTATCATCTTCAGTACCTTCAGCCTCAGGGGTCAAGCCTGTGCATGTCAGAACCATTTCCTGAGGCCGTGGCCCAGCAGCTGACCTGGAAATTTGCTCCAGCTCTGCCCTACTATCCTTGCAAACCCACTGGCTTTACAGCAAATAGACTGGAGAGCCCACATTCCCTTGACCTCAGGTCCATGCCCCCGACTCTGCTTTATACCTTATCCTGACGCTCTAAAGCTCCCTCCCTCCTGCCCTGTCCACTCAGGATGGTAGTTACTGGCCCAGTGAGCCACTCACCAGAGCTATTGAGGTCCTGTCTGCAGAAACAGCCCCAGGTGCTGTTGCGGGCAAGGCACTCCTCCTCGGGGCGGCAGGCCTTCTCACACTTGTCCTCCACAGTGGAGGGATCTAGGTGATGGGGCACGGAGAGAGAAGATCAGGATGCAGTGTGGGCTGGACTTGAGGCCCCCAAGTCCAACCTTCTCATTCCACCGGGGCACAAGAATCTTGCCAAGGTTGTGTGATACTTAGTGGAAGCGTTAAGCCTCAAATTCAGATTTCCTGACTCCCAGTCCAGTAGGATAAGTGAGAGCCCTAAAGCTGCCACCTGAACACTTACCACAGACAAGACTCTATTCTAAGGACAATGAATGTATTAGCCCATTTAATCAAAATGAGAAAGGACAGCATGGCGGTTAAGCCCATGGATGCTGGAGCTAGAATGCCAAGTTCAAATCCCAGCTCTACCATGCTCCAGCTCTGTGATACTAGGACAGCCCCTTAATTTCTCTGTGCCCCTCATTGTGGTAATTAGGTAGCACTTATCTCATGGAACTGGGGAGAGGATCAAATGAGTTAATACATTTGAAGTACTTAGGATAGCAACAAGGACATTGTGAGCATTATGTGTTAGCTGTTATTTTTGCCGTTACCCCCTTTTTTTCAGATCAGAACACCGAGGCTCAGGGAGGCAAATTTAACTTCCCAAATGCAGCCAAAATCTGAATGAGCATGAGCTCTGGATTTTATGCTACAGACATTTATAAACTGGGAAATTTCACCCTTAAATGAGAATTTCTGGCTTGAAACGTTGGAAGGTCTGACAACCCCTGTGTTGTGTTTTCACTGGGCAGGAGCTGAGTCAAGGCTGCTCTGCATCCTCTCCTGTCTCCTCTTGACTTGCTCCACTCACTTTACTGAGCCTGGGGGGCATCTCGCTGACTGTGTAGCTGCCTCCTCCAGGGCTCTGCTGCTCACCTGTGCAGTATCTCAGATTACACTCGGGAGTGCCTTCCAACCGGTACACGTGATACCCGCCTGGGCAGGCCTTCACCAGCACCTCCGTCTTCCAGAGACAGCAGTTGCCACTCCAGTGGGTACAGGCAGTGCGGTTGACGATGCCATCCCCAAGGGCAGGGTGGGTCCCGTTCAACCACATGGGAGCAGCTGTCTGGCATCGGTGCACCTGGACACAGGTCTCCGACATCCTCACTCCTCCTTCCCCTACAAAGCGGTACCAGCCACTCATGTTGTCATCGCACCCCTCTTTCTCTTCTGAGTTCTCTGTGCTTCGGAAGGGTTCATCCAGGAGGGTGTAATTCTGACAGGGGTCAAAACAGATGTGAGCCTCTGGGGTGCCAGGAGCTCCGCAGTCCAAGTCCAGCCCATAGGAACTGGCTTCACTGGGGTTTCCATAACCTGGGAAAGTGACAGAGTGCAGTTGGGTTTAATGTTTAATCCATTAATTAAACATCAACTTCATCACCTTTCGGGCAGAATAACCAGTGAGGATCTTCTGCGGTATTTTTTAGGCATTGAGGACATCAGGGCCACCATCCTGCCCAGTCTCCCTCCCCGCCTTAGAGTAACAAAGTTCTTTCCTGTGCATTCATGCACAGCAGCCTTGTTTGACTAATATTTGTTTTTCTCATTATAAATGTAATACAGGCTTACTGAAAAAGAACCTCAAACATCATTAAAATGAATAAAGCAAAAATGAAAGTTGCCATAAGCCCATCTCATCCCCAGAAGTAACAATAAATTTGTTATGTAGCCTTCAGATTCTTCTTAGGCATGTTTAAAATATATTGCTTTCTTAAAAATAAAAATAAGTTTAATTCTGTACAACATCTTTTTTTCCACTTGCATTTTTTACTTAACATAACATAGACATTTTTCCATACCAGTAGCACAATCTAATGTAAGAATTCCAAACCTTGGCACTATTGACATTTTGGCTGGGTCACTGTTTATTGGAGGAACCATCCTGTCCATTATAGAATGTTTAGGAGTATCCTTGGTCTCTACCTACCAGATCCCAGCAGCATGACCCAAAGTGGTCTCCAGGCATTGCCAAATGTCCCCTGCGGAACATCACCTCCAATTGAGAACCACTGACCTAACAAGACCATTTCTGATTGTTGATCTATCATTTTTCAAAACAGTTATAGAAACTGTGATGTATGAAGAGGCAGAGAAGTAAAGGAGGAAGACCACAGGCTGGTCGGGCTGACTTTAAATCCAATTCCACACTTGCTGGCTGGGTGACCTTGGCAGGTGACTTAAGTCCCCTGAGACTCATTGGCAAAACCATGTGTGTAAACTAGTGGTTCTCAAACTTTATCCATTCCTATGCCTTGGGTCATGACCTTTGCCATACATGTGTTTGCCTGTCCTATTATTGACTTAAAATGTTTCTTTCAATGATTATCTCTAAGAATTAGTTTCATCTTAAAGAATAATATCTGTGATAACATAGATATCATGTGCTAGTTATATTTTTTAGATATGCATAAAAAATAAACATAAAACCATGAAAAACTTGTTAAGAGTTTGCCAGGCATCCCCCGAATCATCTTGGAATATATACACCTCATTTGGAGAAAGAAAGCCTTAAATGATTGTTAGAGGATTAAGTGAGATAATATGTGTAAAATGCCAAGCAGAGCACCAGGGTCAAGCGAATTCTCTTCTCTAGTTCTGATTTGTTGAATGCTGTAGATGCCTGAAGAAGGAGCTAAGTGCACACACAGGATCATGTGCTTATAATACACGTTAAAGGGGCTTTCTAAAAAAAGAGACTTTCAAGTTTTGCACATGCTTATAATACACATTAGAAGGGCCTTTCAGAAAAAGAGATTTTCAAACTTTTCTCATGCATGTGCTTAAGACAAGGAATCCCTGAATTTATTGTTCTTAGATTACTCCTTGCACACCCTGCGTTTTTCTACTGGAGGCCTCCAGTGAGTTCAATTCCCTCACCCACCCTCCTCCACAGGGCTGAAATTTGCACTCTAATTCTAAGTCTGAGATTCCTTTCTGCAAGTATCTGAATTGCCCAATTCATAAAGAGATCATTTAATCTAGCCCTTTCAGGAAAAGAAGAAGGTGCTTTCCAGTACAAGGTGACTAAGTTGTGTATTTCTTGATCTTCTTTAATCTGGGATCTCTGATCTCCCAAAGATATGGGCATGGGAAGTTATGTTAACTGGCTCCCACTGCCGTTTCAAGGGAATTTCTGATTAGATTCTTTGAGAGATGATTGTGACTTGATTTCCATTGTGTCTCACTATGTTTCCCTTGATTTCTAGCTCTGAGTTTTTGCTTTAGAACCGCCAATTCCTCTTCCTTACCTGAGTCACCTTCTCTGCACTTCTATCCTCACTTGCTAGGTCTTCCTTGACATCTGAGATGCCAGGTGAGCAGAATACTTACCTTGCTGCACTGCAGATGCCTGGGCCAGAATGCAGGAGACCAAGGCCAGCCACAGGAGGCCAGAACCCACCATCCTTTCCATAAGGTGAGGCATGCAGGTCACTTTGCTGTATGCAGACTTGCCGTGCAGCTACGGGAAACGAAAGACCCAAATAAGATCAGGGCATAAGACTATGTTCTTAGAAACAGATCCGTTGACTTCCTTCATGAAGAGCTGCATTGTTTCAAAGTAGGTGTGACTTGTGGACAGATGAAGCAAGATAATGGGAGATAAAGTTGACAGTAAGCAAACCAAAGACAAGCTCAGAGCTGGCTAGTACTGCAGAATGTCCTAGAAAGGTCTCAGGATGGTCCCTGCTCAGGTGGAGGTAAAGGCTCTCTGGAGATTGGATAGAGAAAGAGGGATACGGTGCCTGTGAATATCTGCACACAAAAGTAATGGCTGCCCTTTCTTAGTTTGATGCAATGGGTGCTGTTAAGAGCCCCCTGAAATGTCCTCTATGCATGTAGATTTCTGTGAGTGTGGAACCATGCCAAACCGAGCCCCATGTTCCTTCCTCCTAGTACAGAATCCGGCACACAATGGGTACTCATTAGAGGATTAAGGGATGAATAAATAAATCAATGGGGGTTGGGAGCAGTGGTGAGGCAGAAAGAAAGAGCTGCAAAAAGCCTGCCAGCATTTGGATGGCGTTTACTTTTCTGGGAAATCCTTTCCCTGAATGGCCAAATCTTTGGAAAACTTCCTATAACCTCTGGAAGACTTCAGTGGAAAATAGAGATCGGTTTCTGGCAGGGATATCGTGAGTATGCTATGAGGCAGCAGGGATAGGGGAGCACCCAGGATTGGTGATTCTTAGAGTTGAGATCCCTATAGAGACCTAGTGCCCTGGTGGGAGTATCTGGGGCAAGGGAAAGGGTGGCAACTATAGGCCTGGAACATCGCAGGTGACTGAAAGCATGGCTGAGTTGGATATAGAGTGGTACCTGGAGCACTTGACAATGGCCAGGATCCAAACTCCTTGCTAGGTTCTAAAAATTTCCAGAAACAAAGAACCCTAGCAAGTCCAGTGGATCAAGATTTCCCAGGATTAGGAGAAAGCCTCCTGAGGCTTAAAGCAGGACTTACCTCCGATGAGAACACAAAGCGTTCCTTCTCCTCTGCCAGCCATGGGAATGCAGCCTGCTGTGGGCTGTCTTTTTATTGCAATTTCCCACCCATGTGTCTCTCCTCAATTGGTGCACAGGTATGATGGGAGTTCTAGGCCATACACTGGGCTTGTTGAGTGGAGGTGAGATAAGCCATTTACGCAAAGGATGGTGAAAGAAGGGCCCTCCCCTCACAATGTAAACCCTTCCAGCTGTCTCAGCATCGTGCAAATGCTTCCTACAAACAATAGTGCTGTGTGCTGAATGCTGAACATGCTGGGCACTACTTTGCGTCCATGACTTCTCACATTTAATCTTCCTAATCAATCAATGAAACTGGTGCCATATTTATTACCAGAAACCAAACACGAATTGAAAGGAAGCTTAATACCCAAAGGGAAGTGAAGAGAAAATCAAACAGGCACTTGTTTGCACAATGGATTTTCAACTGTACCTTGTGTTCCTAGCTAATCATCTTGGAACATTTCTGCTTCTGTCTGAAGGCCACTGAGCTTGGGCCAGTTAGACTAAGAGGATAAATAGGAAAAGAAGGAAGGGAGTGTGGATATTTCCACAAAATTCCATTTCTTGGTCCATAGACTCTACCCAACTCCAGATTTCTAATGCTAAGGAGTTTTGGAATGGCTAATTTGGTGATGATGGATTTTGGAATGCCAAAGGACAGACAAAGGTTCCTGGACAAAAGAAGCATCAGAGCAGCCCCTGTAAATCCCTTTTGATATGTAGGCTGCCCTAGAGATTGGAAGGCATGAGACTGAGAAGACGCTGTAGAGGATCTTGGACTTACTAACTCCAGGCTTGGACTGGGCTTTCATGGCATGGTAGAAATCATGGACTTCATAAAAGAGCCAAAGCTTTTGCAGAAAAAAAATGGCCACTGTTTCTTCTCTGTCACTCTGGGACTCCTTAAGGAGCCAAGGCAACTGGGGTCAAGGGAACAGGAGAGTCTTGGCATTGGTAACACCTTCTACAAAACCTCAACCTGGAAAAATGAAAGGTGCTACAAGCCACCTTCTCTACTCCCAAAGCAACTGGAGAAAAGTCTCTATAATGTGGAACTTATGACAACTGGGTCCACTAAATAGCCCACTGATCCATTCAATCTGGCCAGGTGCCCATCCCAGTCTCCCCAGGGGCCACTCTCAACCTTCCCATTCCTCTTAAATGGTCTCTATGGCTATCATCACCCGCTCATACCACCTTTCTCAGCAGATATCTTGTACCCTACTTCAAAAACAATTTAGGCCACAACACCTGACCTTGCTCCTTTCCCTATAAACATATAAATACTGGTCTCTGTCCTCCACTTCTTCCCCCTTCAACTTTTAATAAGGCGATCTTCCTCCTTTTCAAAGTCAGTTCCTCCATCCTTCTTCTGGCCTCACCATTCCAATCTGAACCATGCAGCTACAACTTTATAGCCAAATCCACTGGGTAGTTTGTTTCTGCTCCTTTGTGATTGGATTTGCCTACTGCTTTTTCTGGGTACCTTGCATTTCCTTGACTCCGCATGATAGTATTTTCTTGAGTCTCCTATTTCTACTTGGAGATTTCTGTTCTGTTGCTACGAGATCCTGTCCCTAAGAATGCCGGTTAGGTCCCATTTTTCTTGTCACTTCATAAACTCTCCCTGGGAGGTATCAAGTTATCTCATGGTTTCACATACCATCTCCAGGCTGCTGAGTTCTGAATCTGTATCCCCAGCTTTCGCTACTCCCTTGAACTTCAGTTCCATCTACCTATTGATTGCTGGACCTCTCACTGCCGCTGAGATGCTTGAGACACCTCAAACTCAGCAAGTGCAACACTGAGCTCATCAAGTCCCCTAAATCTCCTCCTCCTCATTGTATAATATATTTTAGTCAAAGGTGCCACTCCCCTCCCAGTCATCCAAGCTGGAAACTTGGCCTCTTCCTTTCTAAGCTCCTTCCTTTCTCCCTCTGCCCCCATTTCCAATAATCCTTTCCTCTCCATCTCCACCTCACCAATCCAAATTCGGGCCACCATTCCTTATGAAGGTAATTTTTTTTTTTGACCAAGGGTCTTACTCTGTTGCCCAGGCTACAGTGTAGTCATGTGATCATAGGCTCGCTGCAGCCTTGATCTCCTGGGCTCAAATAATCCTCCCACCTCAGCCTCCTGAGTAGCTGGGACTACGGTTATTGGCCACCACATCTGGCTAATTTTTAAATTGTTTTGTAGAGGCAGCGTCTTGCTATAATTTGTGGTTGTCTGGCCTCTTCCTCATCTTCAAGCCTTTGCATACGCTATTCCCTCAGCCTGCATCACTCTTCACCCAGCCTCATCCTACGTTATGACCTCTTCCAGGAAGCCTTTCCTAACTCCACTGGCACTCCCCTTCTCTGCTCCTAGGCCTCGCAGGGCTGATTCCAATTACACTCACCTGCCAACTTATCTGTCTACCTCTGAAGGCTGTTAAGATATTTGTGGACAGAGGCCAAGTGTGATGGCCCATGCCTGTAATCCCAGCACTTTGGGAGGCCAAGGTGGGTGGATCACTTGAGGTCAGGAGTTCGAGGCCAGCCTGGGCAACATGGTGAAACACCATCTCTACTAAAAATACAAAAATTACCCGGGCATGGTGGTGCATGCCTATAGTCCCAGCTACTCAGGAGGCTGAGGCAGAAGAATCACTTGAACCCAGGAGGTGGAGGTTACAGTGAGCTGAGATCACACCACTGCACTCCAGACTGGACAACAGAGTGAGACTCTGTCAAATAAATAAATAAATAAATAAATAAATAAATCAATAAAAGATATCTGTGGACAGAGAGCCTGTCTCTGCAGTCCTAATCAGTACCTAGTAAGTACTTCTTGAGTAAACACATGGACAAATTCATAAAAAGCACTCCCAGACCCTCTGCAGTGAGCAATTCCTCAAACTTATGGCTGTCCAAGTGTAAGCAGTGAGCCTTGCAGGAAAGACACAAGATCCTACCTCAGGACCTTTGCACCTGCTATTCCGACTGCCTGCAATGCTCTTCAGATATGCCCCTGGTTCACTCCTTTACTTCTTTTAGCCTCTGCTCAGCAGAGGGACTTTCTCTGGTCATTTTATGTCAAATAACACCCACATTGCTCTATCCCTCATCCTTTTTTCTTCGTCCCCCTCAGGACTTGTCACCATCTATCACGTGGCACATAGTTGTTGTTTAAATGTATCTGCCTTTTAAATGTAAGCTCTCTACCAGCAAGGGCTCTCGTTTGATTATTTGCTGTTTCCATGGTACATAGAAAATTGCCTGGCATTGAACTTATGCCCAAAATACCTGTTGAATATATTGAGCTGGATAATCGATAGAAAACAAGAAAGGCAAAGAAAAAGTACCGAGGGACTGAAGGAGTAATTCTGATGTGCTTTCTTTTTATCCCAGCTCTTGTCTTTGGTCTTTGTCTTTATTGATCTTGGCCCAGATTTTTCCTTTATGTTCTGTTGTATTGGAGTGCAAGCACAGATGGATGCGTACACCATCAGCCACCAACTGACCATGGCCTGACAGTGGACAGGGGCTGGGATCAGCCCATAGTCTTCCTCTGCAAAGTTCTTATGTCAAGGTTTTCTGTGCATGTCTGTGTGATAACAGGCCCCTTGACTTAAGACACACTGCCCTAGCAGCCCCCATTTGCTGATACACACGTGTGGATTTCCCTGGGATCAGAAAGTTCTGATAATGTACCAAGGAGGGCCTTGGCCTCTCCTGAAAAGCCACAGCTGGAGCCCAGGGAAGCAGCTGGTAGCAGAGCAGAGAGTTCCCATTGAAACTGGCTTTCTTCTATCCACTTGGCACAGAAGTCCAGAGACTCGTGGGGTATCTGGGTCTGCTGGAACCAGCCGCCCCATCCTGGAGGACCCTCATACCCCACAAAGCATTTCCTACTAATGGGGATCATTGATCTCTTTTCTGCTCTTGGTGTGTCCCTGGGAGTTGGTTTTCCAGGGAATCTTCTGGATTGGGAGGGAAATGTCTAATGATTGGAGGGAGTCCTTAGGACATTCCAGGTACCTGACCTTGACTTGCTTACTCCTTATTACCCCTAAGGACTGGGAGACTCCTGGAAGCAGGGACTTACTCATCAATATGTAATTGTCTGTCTTATTCATCAGTGTTCCCCAGCACCTAGAACAGTGCCTGGCACATATAACATTCTCAGATAAATGTTTCTGGAAAACTAAACTAACCCTCTGAGGACATCACTATTGTCTCCATGATACAGAACCAGCAGGCCCTGGTATACAATCATTAATTTTTCCTTTTTTTTTTTAATGACAGAGTCTTGCTCTGTCACTCAAGCTAGGGTGCATTGGCATAATCTCAGCTCACTGCAGCCTCAACCTCCCAGGGTCAAGAGATTCTCCCTCCTTGGCCTCCTAAGTAGCTGGGACTACAGGCACGTGACACCATGCCCAGCTAATTTTTAATTTTTTTTTTGTAGGGGTGGGGTCTTGCCATGTTGTCCAGGCTGATCTCAAACTCCTGGGCTCAAGCAATCACCACCGCCGCCTGGGCCTCCCAAAGTGCCAGGATTACAGGTGCGAGCCACCATGCCTGGCCTATGCTCTCATTTCTGAAATGTCTGACCTACTTAGAATTACTTGTTCAAGTTCTCTCTCCTACCAGACAGGAAATTCCAGGGCGGCAGGGATTGTGTCTGGCTTGTTCACTGCTATATCCCTGGCATCTAGCACATAGTGCCTGGCACATAGTACATGCTCAGCAAATACGAATGAATAAATGGATGAAGCTCAGAGACATTGTGTAAGGTCACACAGCAGAACCTGGTCTCACTGAGCAGACTGTGAACTCCGTGAGGACAGGGTGGGGGGCTATGTTTTCCTACCATGGGATCCTTAGCACCATACATTGTGCCTACATGGTAGAGTTCAATAAATACTTGTTGAATGAATGGATGACTTCAAAGACTGAGATTTAAAACTCATTATTTTGCCAGGAGATGGGGGACTCGGGTACACCGTCACAAGTCCCATTTTGAGAACAAGCAGCATTTAAAGACACAGGCTGTTTCTCGACAGCCGGGATGAAAGGGGAGAAAAGAAGGCAGGCTGACCAAAGCATGAACTTTCTTTTCTGTGGCTGGAGCACTGGCCTACATCGTGCCCCCTGCCCGGCAGGAAGTGAGGCGGCAGCCACGGAGCACAGGGCTTTCTGCTGTCAGTCACTGAAAAGTCAGGGTCAAGGTGGCCGAGAGAAGCAGAGGCAGCCAGACTTTCAGGAGTCCTGGAAAGAAAACAGTTACAGGGCAACTGCTAGTACGACTGTACTTTTGTGCAAATTAACATAAGCTGCCTCCTCTAGACTGACCAATCAGAAGAGGACCCCCTCTCTGGGTTGGTCTCCTAGAAAAATGAAGCTTCCTCTTTATCTGCCCTGAAAAAGGTGGACTGATCTGAAAAAGGTAGTCGTTCCTCTGGCACTAGGCTTGGTACCTCCTCAAAAGGGCACTCTTGTGCAGTGCCCAACCTACTCAACCATCCTTAGAGACCTTGGGGGATAGTCACAGAGGGCAAACCTCTTAGGAGTGCTGTGACTCTCCATCTCTGAGCTCACCAGTACTGGGCTGAACTAGTTCAGGTCAAATGCCCAGTTAGCTGGGTGGGGTGGCTCACACCTTTAATCCCAGAATTTTGGGAGGCCGAGGGAGGCGGATCACCTGAGGTCAGGAGTTCAAGACCAGCCTGGCCACACGGAGAAACCCCATCTCTACTAGAAAATACAAAAATTAGTCGGGCATGGTGTTGCAAGCCTGTGGTTTCAGCTACTGCGGAGGCCGAGGCAGAAGAATCGCTTGAACCCAGGAGTTGGAGGTTACAGTGAGCCGAGATTGTGCCACTGTACTCCAGCCTGGGTGACAGAGCAGACTCCACTTCAAAAAAAAAAAAAAAAGGCCAGGCGCGGTGGCTCAAGCCTGTAATCCCAGCACTTTGGGAGGCCGAGACGGGCGGATCACAAGGTCAGGAGATCGAGACCATCCTGGCTAACACAGTGAAACCCCGTCTCTACTAAAAAATACAAAAAACTAGCCAGGCGAGGTGGCGGGCGCCTGTAGTTCCAGCTACTCGGGAGGCTGAGGCAGGAGAATGGCATAAACCCGGGAGGCGGAGCTTGCAGTGAGCCGAGATCCGGCCACTGCACTCCAGCCTGGGCGACAGAGAGAGACTCCGTCTCAAAAAAAAAAAAAAAAAAAAAAAAAAAAAAAAAAAAGCCAGGTTAGTGTAAGAACCTCCTTAGATCCAGGTACCAGTAGCTGTTGCACAGATTTGCTTTTCACCTAGATTTTTAGACAATTCAGTAGCCATAAAAATGGTGGCCATAAAAATGCGTTTTTTTGCCACCTGTCCCTGGCCTTTGTGGTCAGAAAAGCAAAGAAGCAGAGAAGTAGGGTTTCTTGTTTGGTCGTTGTATTCACCCCAGTACTAAGCATGCTTCTTGGCACATAGTATTACTCAATGAATATTCGTCACCTATTGAATGAATCTAGGAAAAGGTGTCAGAGAGGAGGCTTGGAGCTTCAGCAAGTGCCCAAGATACAGATCTGGGGTATGTTCATATCCTTTGGGTACAGGTTTCCAATAAGTGTGTGTACATCTGCACACACAAATATGCACGCAGACAATTGCAGCTTTCTGTGCATCTGTACATGCAAATATGATTGCATGTATGTGACCTTGTGTGTGTGGACAAACATGTCTGGATGACCTACGTTCTCAAGTGCTTATCTGGGCATGCCTGTGTCTGTGTGCACATATGTACTATTGGGACACAGCATAGGTATGTGTGCATGTGTCCAGCCCTAGGTCCAGGTACCCCAGGCATTTCCATAGATACAGTTGCCTCTTCAGAACTCAAGTCCAGCCCTTCAGCACACCCTGGGACCCCAGGCAGTCAGAAGAGCAAAGAAGAAGCAGAGAAGTAGGATTTCTTGTTTGTTGTGTTCACCCCAGAACTAAACATGCTTCTTGGCACATAGTAGCACTCAAGAAATATTTATCACCAATTTTTTTTTTTTTTTGAGATGGAGTCTTTCTTTGTTGCTAGACTGGAGCACAGTGGTGCAATCTTGGCTCACTGCAACCTCTGCCTCCCAGGTTCAAGCAATTCTCCTGCCTCAGCCTCCCAAGTAGCTGGGACTACAGGCATGCACCACCACACCCAGCTAACTTTTGTATTTTTAGTAGAGACGGGGTTTCACCATGTTGGCCAGGATGGTCTCAATCTCTTAACCTTATAATCCACCCACTTCGGCCTCCCCAAGTGCTGGGATTACAGGCATGAGCCACTGCGCCCGGCCTATTTGTTACCTATTGAATGAATCTAGGAAAAGAGTGTTAGGAGCCTTGGAGCTTCAGTAAAGGCCCAAGATGCAGATCTGGAGTGTGTGCATATCCTTTGGGTACAAGTTTGTAATAAGCGTGTGTATAAAATAAGTGATCTGTATACTGGAGCACACGTCCCAGCTCTAGCAATTAATAGACAGATGCATGATCTCAGTAGAACCACTCAGGTTGTCTGAGCCACTCTCCTCATTTAGAAAATGGAACTAGTAACACCTCCCTTATAGAGGTGCTATGAAGCATTAACAGTTAACAGATAGAAGCCCCCCAGGAGAGTTCTGGAACAGGTCCCACTGCGGAGAGGACCTGAACTTACCCAAGCTGCTAAAAGCAGCTCTTGAGACTGTGGCCTGGACACCTTTGGAGAAAAACAGAAGGATCAGTGAAAAAAGAATGCATGAGATTGGCAAGCAGCCTGGGAGAAACCCCTTCAATCTACTTTTCACTTCGCAGCCAGAGTTACCTCTTCAAAACCCAAATCTGATCACGTTACTCCCCTACTTCAGACCCATCAGAGGCTCTCATTGCTTTCAGGAGAAAGGTCCCAACCCTTAGCAGGAACTGCAAGGCCCCGCAAGGTCTGCAGCAGCTCATCCCACACAACTCCCCTGGCCTTCTCTGAGTTCCTTTAACAGGCCAGGCTCCCTCCTGCCACAGGCCCTTTGCCCAAGCTGTACTCTTGAAACCACCTTTGCAAAATTATGACTGAGACAGTGAAAGAGAGCCAACCTAGCTGACGCCATCTTGGTTCTAACTTTTAAGTTGTCCTTGTTCCTTTCTTGGTATAAGCTGAACTAACTTTGGAAAGAACTCAGTTTATAGTTTAAAACAAAGACGATAACAGCCCTTTCCAAAAACAAACCTTCTTCTTGTCTAGGGGCTAGACTGCCTTTGTAGAACTAAGAAATTAGCTACAAGATTAGAAATTATGGTTTAGGAGTCATGCAGCTGGAGCTTACAAGATTCTGACCCTTCCTAAACCACTCCTAAGATCGGTGCTTGAGACATTGCAGACCCTGCACTTGATGGATCAACTGGCACCACCCAGATCCCACACATCTACATGGGATTATTCAAATGGCATCTTCCTCACTGATTCACAAGCTCCATGGGAGCAGGGCCATCTACTTCTGCTCATCACAAGACCCCCAGACACAGAGTAGGCACACATCTACTACAATTATGAATGTATGTATGTGGCCTCATGTGTGTGCAAACATGTCTGCATCATCTACATTCCTACCTGCCTATCTGGCCTCCCCTGTGTCCTGTGTCACATTCATCCACAAATCATATGTGTGCAATGAATGGGAATAGTAAAAGGAAGGCAGTCTGTATTCCACCTTGCCCCAGAGGATCTACTTGCTCCCAGTTCTTCAGAGCTCAGTAAGGTGCCCAGTGCCAGGCTCTGTTATCCCTCTTCCTCTCCAGAGATCATTCCCAGCCAGGAATGTTGAGGAGGGAGTGGTTCTCTTACCTTTCCGTGTGATGGGACCCAAGTTCAGGACACGGGATTGATCTATGACACTCTCACTTCGGAATCTGGTCCCAGAGCAGGTCTAGAGGGAGAGGGCAATAGAAAAACACCCTCCATGAAGGAGCCTGACTGTGGTTCTGCCACATGGAGTGGACTGCCCACCTCACAGGTGCCTCCTTCTGCCCCAGGCAGAAGTTATTAGGAGACCTGTATACTGGGGTTCATGCATGTCCCAGCTCTGCCATTTGTTAGATAGATGCAAAATCTCAGGCAAGCCACTGAAGTTCTCTGAGCCCCTCTCCTCATGAGGAAAGGGAACTAGTACTACCTCCCTTATAAAGTTGCTGTGAAGCATTAAAAGCTAACACAAATAAAGTGGACACGGTGCTTAAAAATGTCAGCTCCTGTTATTTGAACATAAGCTTGCAGATAAGCTAGAGCTTTTACCAGCCTGCCGCACTTCACAGATCCCACCTGATTTTCCCGGCAGCTTAGGTTTCCTGCCTAGCCACACCCACCTCATCTTATTGCTCATTCTATCCCTGTGGTAAAAGGGGGAAACAGGGAAGAAATATTGATTTGCTTTCTTTGTGGCCAGATGTCTTTGGTTATAAGAGATGGGTTGGGGGAGGGGAGGCGACTCACAGGCTTGCACTTTTCATTCATGGTGTCACAGAGATAGACTTCACAGTGCAGATAGACTAGGTCATAGTTTCCAGCAAACCGGAACATCTGGACGGAAAATCGGCCTTGGGAGGACTCCCCGTTCTCCACCACTTGGACAGTTGAGTCTTTAGTCTGTGGGCATCTGGGAGGGTTACACATCATTTAATGTGGTTGGTTAAACAAAGATTCTGGAGTCAGACTTCCTGGGTTCAAATATTGCTCTGTCACCTTTTAGCTGTGTGACTTTGGGCAATTTACTTAATCTCGTGTGCCTCAATTTCTCCGCCTGTACATAGGAAATAATTGCAGCCCATGTGATAAGATAGCTGTAAGGATTAAACTGGTTAATTTATCAAAGTGTGTAGAACTGTGTGTAGCATGCCATAGGTGCTTTATATATGTGATACTAAAGTGAAACTGTCATCAGTGCAGAGCTGAAACTCTCCAAAAGTCAGCACTTCCTGATTTCCCAGGAATTACATTCAAAAATTATTAGCTGCTATGTGCTATCTACAATATGCGTGGTATAATTATAACAATGGAAACCTCTGGGTACCGAGAGCCACTGATGAAATTGGAGTATGTGCACCCATCTGCGCATATGCACCATTGTGCCCAAACACAGTTACAAAGAGAAACCCGAAATAGAGCATGCAGAGACTCCCACGTGTGCTGGGCTGGGTCAGGATACCCATGGGCATTCTGGGGAGGCAAACTGGGCACCCTCTCTGCCATTCACACTCTTTCCTCAAAGTTGATTTACGAGGGAGGCTGAACACTGACTGCAAAACTGAGATGGGACCTTCTGGGAGTGTTTTTCACTCTTAGCTCTGTGTCTCCCATAATTCACATCTGGCCTCAAAAGTGCAGACTCCACCTGGCAAAAGAAAAGCCCTAAGGTTAAGTGGACCCAACTCCTGAAAGGCAGACAGTATGGCCTGTGAGGGCTCCATGGGCTCAAGCCAACCTGGACATTCATGTGTCCCCTCCAGGCGCTTTCACTGTCTCCCTGACTTATCTCCTCTTCGTGCCTTGTGATATTCTGACACCCATCCTAGACTGGCAGTTCTCATCCCAGCTCCCACACACACCCAGATGGAAACACATAGACACGCCCTACATTTTTGTCTGCTTCTTTTTCAAAACTTTCCAAGTTTTCCACAATGTCCCTGCTGTACTTTTTTATTTTATTTGTAGAGGGAGTCTTGCTCTGCCACCCAGGCTGTAGTGCAGTGGTACGATCTTGGCTCACTGCAACCTCTGCCTCCCAGTTCAAGCAATTCTCCTGTCTCAGCCTCTTGAGTAGCTGGGATTAAAAGCGCTTGCCACCATGCCTGGCTAATTCTTGTATTTTTAGTAGAGACAGGGTTTCACCATGTTGACCAGGTTGGTCTTGAACTCCTGACCTCGTGATCCACCTGCCTCAGCTTCCCTGGTGTACTTTTTTTTTTCTTTGAGGCGGAGTTTCGCTCTTGTTGCCCAGGCTGTAGTGCAATGGTGTGATCTCAGCTCACTGCAACCTCCGCCTTCCGGGTTCAAACTATTATCCTGCCTCAGCCTCCCAAGTAGCTGGGATTACAGGTGCGCACCACCATGCCTGGCTAATTTTTTTGTATTTTTAGTAGAGATGGGCTTCACCATATTGACCAGGCTAGTCTTGAACTTCTGATCTCAGGTGATCCACCTGCCTCAGCCTCCCAAAGTGCTGGAATTACAGGCATGAGCCACCGTGACTGACCCCCTGCTGTACTTTTATACTCATGAAAAACAAGTTTTAAAATCCCAGCATAGCAGGTATTATTTTTCCCCATTTATGTCTGAGAACAGAAAAACCCAGAGAGATGAGCTGACCTGTTTCTTAAAACTAAGAAATGACAAAGGCAAGATTTGAACCCAAATCTCTGTGATACTCCAATCAAGGTCATGCCAACAGTTTCCAAATTTCAGTTCTTTTTTTCTTTATTGAGCTACCACCTTTAGGAGCATTTTCCTGTGTGTCTCAACATCTCTATTATTGTTTACTTACTAATTTTCTTGAAATCCACTTGTATTTTTTACTGAAATACATTTATTTTCTAGAAGAATCTTTAGGTCATGACTTCAAATGGCAGACAAGTATCACTTGCCGTAAATAGAACAGGACCATACAATGAGGACAAGATCAACAAAAGAGTTGTATTAAGTTTGAGTTAGACACTGTTAATTGTAAAATGCTCTGAAACAGACTTCTGCTTTATTTTTATTGCAAAGGGAGATTCCAGATAACAAAGAAGTATGAACATCACATTAGCACTCACCTGAAAATATTCCCTTGATATAACCAGGCAGACTCTAAGATAACCTAATGGAAAAAGACTACTGTCTCTCAGGAATGCTTTTTCTGACAATGCAATTAAAATTGCAAATGTCTCTCTCCTTCTCCTGCTTTGTTTCTTCTATAACCTCTTTGTCATTAACATACTACATATTTCACTTTCATTTAATCGTTTGTCCTCCCCCTTTAGACTATAAGATGTATGAGGGCAGAGGTTTTTGTTCCTTCTATTTACTGTGAAGTCCACAGAACCCAACACATAGCAAGCTTCCAAAATATCTTTTCAACTTATGAATGAGAAAGAGAACCACCTTCTCATGGTAAGATTCATAGTCATCGAGTGCCTCTTGAGTAAAAGGTAGCACATTTGTGTCCTAGTTTCAATTGGCCCTTGGCTAACCATGCCCACACCTTACTCCTCCCCCAGGTGCTGGGCTGCCTGCTCCCCTGGGCAAGCCTTTCCATCCAGTTTCTTACCATTTTTTGAATTGTAAACCCTACTCAGCTCTCTGGCGAAGCTTGTACATCTCTCTTCAGAAATAATATTTTTAAATGCATACAATATATAACACAAATATATATATTTGCAAATACATATGTATTTGATAATTCATTAATAAGGTCTAGTGAAAATTCTAATGCTATAGTAACTAAAAAGTACTAATGACCATAAATGACTTCACATGACCTGCTAATATTTCTGTAGTTTGTTGCCTGTATTTATAATGTATGGGAATGCTAAGCTTCCGCTACAGGGTAATGAATATAAAGATGCGATTTTCCGGCTGGGTGCAGTGGCTCACGCCTGTAATCCCAACACTTTGGGAGGCCGAGGCAGGTGCAATGACCTCAAATAATCATTTGAGGTCAGGAGTTCGAGACCAGCCTGGTCAATATGGTGAAACCCCATCTCTACTAAAAATACAAAAATTAGCCAGACGTGCTGGCCTGTGCCTGTAATTCCAGCTACTTGGGAGGCTGAGGTAGAAGAATCACTTGAACCCAGGAGGCAGAGGTTGCAGTGAGCCAAGGTCGCGCCATTGTTCTCCAGCCTTGGCAACAGAGCAAGACTCTGTCTCCAAAAAAAAAAAAAGGATGCAATTTTCCTTCTTCCAAGTCCAAAGACCCCCTCTGAATTCTACCCGTGGGTTCCCATTTCCCATGTAGGAACCTTTGCCTTACCTGTCCTGGATGATGAAGTATTTCAGAGGGTCCGTGGCATTGCCACTGGGCGTGGCATAGCAGTTGGTCATGAGCAGTGCAAATCGGGACAGGTCACCCCCATCCAACATGGTGCCCACATAGAGAAAAGCCTCAGTGGACAGCGTCACGGAGGAGCCTTCATAGGGCTGCGTGTAGGAAGGGCTCTGGAAGAGGGCCATCCGCACCGTGAACATGCCGGTCCCGCCCACTCTGATGTTTAGGACACTGCCGGGGGAGAAGGGTTGGTGAGAGGACCAGGCTGAGAACATCCGCAGATGAGCCACCTTCTCTGGTTTGCATTCCTGGGCATTCCCTTGCAGTTATTTGCATTTTTATCCAGCAATAAGACTGGAACCCACCAACCGTTGTTTTGCAAACCGCACTAAGTACATACAGGTCAACTTGGGATCTAGATAAAATGCAGGCTCTGATTTAGTGAGTTTGGGGTGGGGCTCAAGGTCCTGCATTTCTGACAAGTGCCTGGATGCTGCTGATGCTGCTGGTCTATGGATCAATCACATCTCAAGTAACACGTCCAGTCCTTCACTTGCTACCGCTGTAGCCTTTGCTACCCCTGTAGCCTTCAAGATGGCAAAAAGCAAATTATTGAGAGAAACACCTGGATTCCTTCTTTAGTCTCAATCTAGAACAGGTTAAAAGGAATTGAGCTATGATGAGTCCTACAACTTGCATCCTCGTCTCCATCGTGATGTACTAACATCTGCAGCAGAAGACTGAGCTTTATAAATGATTTATTTTTAACCACACTGAAAACAGCCACACTGATGTGAACTTCACTGGATGATCCAACAAAGGACATTGTAAGGCTGATACCTCACGAAATAAGGCACATGAGAAATACTCCGAAATGTGGAAGTCCATTTTACAGATGCGAACTGAGTTATCAGTGAAGACTGGGGTGAGATGTCTAACTCAAGACAGAGAGAGGGACCAGGTGCTGTGGCTCATGCCTGTAATCCCAATACTTTAGGAGGCATAGGCAGGAGGATCATTTGAGGCCAGGAGTTTAACTAGCCTGGTCCACATAACAAAACCCTGTCTCTACAAAAATATTTTTAAAAATAGCCCAGGGTGGTGGCATGTGTCTGTAGTCTTAGCTACCTGGGAGACTGAGGTGGGAGGATAGCTTGAGCCCAGGAATTTGAGGTTGCATTGAGCTATGATTGTGCCACTGTACTCCAGCCTGGGTGACAGAGTGAGACCCAGATTCTTAACAAAACAAAACAAAACAAACAAAAAAAACACCATAAAACAGAGAGATGTGGGAAAACTTGTTGTTCCCCAGAGCCTACCACGCTGAGGACAGGGCCACATTGCTCCAGGACAGTGCTTGGCCAGGTGAGGCTCCAGCCACCAGCTTGCAATGAGCACCCTTCTTCCTCCAAGTCAGCTATGCACTCTCATCAGTGCCCAGCATCCTTTCCTGAGTCTGGCTGGCCAAGAGAGCAGAAAACTATGGGCAAGCTTCGAAGGGAAGGTCATGGTCAAGTGGAGGCTCTGGACCTGATGTCTGAATCCCAGCTCTGTCACCTGCTAGACTTTACAGCTTTGGGTGAGTCACTCAAATTTCTGTAACCCTCAATTTCCACATCAGTATAATGGGAATAATAATAATAATAATAATACCTTTGTCACCTAGGGCTGCTGTAGGAGTTTGATGAGATGTTCCAGGCAGAACACCAGATACAATGCCTGAGATATAGTAAGCTTTCAATAAATCTTAGTTCTTGGCAGGGTGTGGTGGTTCACGCCTGTAATCCCAGCACTTTGGGAGGCCGAGGTGGCTGGATTGCCTGAGGACAGGAGTTTGAGACCAGCCTGGCCAACATGGTGAAACCCTGTCTCTGCTAAAAATACAAAACTTAGCTGGGTATGGTGGTGGGCACTGTAATCCCAGCTACTTGGGAGGCTGAGGCAGGAGAATTGCTGGAACCTGGGAGGTGGAAGTTGCAGCAAGCCGAGATCATGCCATTGAACTCCAGCCTGGGCAACAGTGCGAGACTCCGTCTCAATAAATAAATAAATAAATAAATAAATAAATAAATAAATAAATAGTCAATAAATCTTATTTCTTATTATGACTATTATTTTTCCATCATTGGCCTGTGATTCATCCTATTTGAAGATTTTCAATTTTATTTAGCAACAGGTTCCTTTTTAAAAAAAATATAATAAAATCTTAGGTGGCACCCAGTATGAATAGTTTACCCCTGCAGGCACTCTGCCAGGGCACCTCCCTTGGCCCCTACCAAGACACTTGCAAAGAGCATAATTTTTAAAACCCTCTGTAATCAAATTTCTTTCATTCACAGAGAAGGAAGGAAGTTGAGGTCCAAATGTGAAATACGATTTGCCCAGAGTTCCACAGCAGTCTGGACTCAGACCCTTCCTGCTCTCTGGCACAACCATCCTGCCCTTTGAAAAGTAGAGACTCTAATATTTGATTCACATCGGAATCATCTACATCAGTTTAATGGTTGAATCTGATTCACGTCACAATCATAGCTCAATGCGGCCTCAAATTCCTGGGCTCCAGCGATCCTCCCATATCATTTGATTCTTAGAGTACTGCTGTACTCTAAGAAAGGCGGTACAAGTATGGCTAAACCTATTTCACAGATGAAAATATTGACACCCAGAGAGGGGCTGTCAACTTCCCAAAGCCAGGCTCAACAACTCACTCAAGCTCATACAACTAGTAAGTGACAGAGCTGGGGCTTGAACCAGGCAGTGCTCTGACTCTGTCCCCCCCTGGCCAGGGCATAACCATCACTTATGACAAAGTCTAGATTTGAACCTGGGCTCCAGAATTCCTGGCTCTTCCACTGGGCAACCCTGATTCCCAGCCCTCACTCCCAGCTCCCTGTGGGTGGCAGTTGACAGAGAAGCTCATGGTTAAAGGGTTTGGGGGTAGAATCGTCTAGGGGCCTCAGGGACCCTCTCTGGCCGCACCTGACCACTGGCTGTAGGGAGGTCTTCAGGCTGACTTTCATGTCCAGGGGGTAGGAACATGCAAAGTTGATTTTGATGTTGCGGTCACGGATGATGATCTCATCTGCCAGGTAGAGGGTGTTGCTGTAAGTGGCGTGGGTTTCATTCCTCTGTATTGTAGGGAATGGGGGAGTAGGGATGGGATGAGAGAAAGGGGCATGAGAATCTGAGTAGGACTTCAAAGCCAAATCTTCTGGTCTCTGGCTACTTGTGAGCTGCTCTCCTAGTCTCCTTGATAAAAAGCTGCCTATGACCGGGCGCGGTAGCTCATGCCTGTAATCCCAGCACTTTGGGAGGCCGAAGCAGGTAGATCACCTGAGGTCAGGAGTTTGAAACCAGCCTGACCAATATGGTGAACTAAAAATACAAAAAAAAGTAGCCAGGAATGGTGATGGGTGACTGTAATCCCAGCTACTCAGGAGCCTGAGAGAGGAGAATTGCTTGAACCCTGGAGGCAGAGCTTGCAATGAGCCAAGATCGTGCCACTGCACTCCAGCCTGGGCGACAGAGGGAGATTCCATCTCAAAAAAAAAAAAAAAAAAAAAAAAAAAAAAAAAAAAAAAAAAATCCCACAACAGTTAAAAACTCCCTGTACAGCCTGAACTATGAGCCAATTAATCATCTTTTCTTTATAAATTAGAAAAAAAGTTACAACAGCAATGACCATTCATGCGCACATGTCATGTGCCAGACCCTGAGTGGAATACCCCTCCTGAGTCATTGCATTAGTCCCTTCAGTGACCCTAAGAGGTGGCGCTGCCACATCCCTGCTTCCTGGACAAGAAGACAGAGGTTCATAGTAAGAGAGTCACTGAGGGATTGCCCACAGTACATGACATCTCACAAGCCTAGGCCCTTTTCGGCACCCCGTGCTTCCTCTCTTGAAAACTAAAAACCATATGCCAAGTCATCATTAATGGAATTTCAAATACCATCCGTGGAAAATGACATTAATTATCTCTGTTTGTTTGTTTGTTTGGGGACAGAGTCTCACTCTGTTATCCAGGCTGGAGTGCAGTAGTGCAAATCTTGGCTCACCACAACCTCCACTTTCTGGGTTCAAGTGATTCTTCTGCCTTAGACTCCCGAGTAGCTGGGAATACAGGCGTCCACCACCACACCCAGCTAATTTTTGCATTTTTAGTAGAGATGGAGTTTCTCTGTGCTGGCCAGGCTGGTCTCAAACCCCTGACCTCAAGATATCCACCCGCCTCAGCCTCCCAAAGTGTTGGGATTATAGGTGTGAGCCACCATGCCCGGCCAACATTAAATCTTTCTTTCTCTCCCTTTTTTCTTTTCCCTTTCTCTTTCTTTCTTTCCTTCTTTCTTTCTTTCTTTCTTTCTTTCTTTCTTTCTTTCTCTCTCTCTCTCTTTCTTTCTCTCTTTCTCTCTCTCTCTTGCTCTCTCTCTCTCTTTCTCTTTCTCTCCTTTCTCTCTCTCTTTCTTTCTTTCTTTCTTTCTTTCTCTCTTTCTTTCTTTCTTTCTTTCTTCTGGTAATGAGAGAGGTGGCAGGAGATACTGCTCCACTCACACAAACATTTACCTCTGGGTTTCATTTGAGGAGACTTCTGTAGGTAAGGTCCTGGTTCTCTGTACATTAAGGATACAGACCTTGCCTTCCAGGACCACTGGAGACAAACAGATAAGTTTCTGAACCCAATGCTGATGCCTACTGGCTGGGACAATCACTATTATCGCCCTACTTTTCCCATCTGTAAAATGGAGAACTATCACCATGAATTGCTCTCTTTAGTTGAAGCTGATGTTTATTGAGCACTTACTGTGTGCAGTCACTGTCCTAGTCACTTTAACACATTAACTCATTCAGTCCTCTCAATACACCTGTGGAGTAGGTACTATTATTTCTCCACTTTACAGTTGATGAAACTGAGGCACAGCCAGGCTAAATAACTCCCCAAAGCTACTATAACTAGGAAGTGATAGAGCTGAAGCTTGAACCAGGCAGTGCTCTGGTTCTGTCCCCCACTGGCCAGGACGTACCGTCAACACTGTTCCACAGGGGCCATCCCGGGTTGGGGTCACTACAGACACCCAGTCCCGGTTGTCTCTGTCATTGAAGCCCGAGCACCGGCTGTCACTCAGGTACATGAAGACCTTCTCGAAGCCCAGACTCTTCAGCTGGCACTTGCCCAGGGACACCTTCATGTCATTGGCCCCACATTCCAGCCTGTGCTCCAGGAGGGAGATATCTGAAACAGGTTAGGCGGGAGTGAGGGCCTGTGTCTGTAGCTTGGGGGCCCAGCACATCCCCAGGGGCCAGGTCCAGCTGGCTGGGCCGATCACCACCTGGAGGTGCTCAAAGATTGGACCTCTGACATCAATGGATATATCCTGGGTTCCCCTAAATGTGGGTTATATACCAAATGCAAGAGGGTTTGGGGGAGGGGGGTGGTTGATGTCCCAGCGTTAAATAACAATGAATACTAGTTAAAAAAAAAAAAAAAAGGCCGATGTGGTGGCTCATGCCTATAATCTCAGCACTTTGGGAGGCTGAGACAGGCAGATCACTTGAGGTCAGGAGCTCAAGACCAGCCTGGCCAACATGGTGAAATCCCATCTTTACTAAAAAAAAAAAAAAAAAAAAAAAAAAATGTAGCCAGGCGAGGTGGTGGGCACCTGTAATCCCAGCTACTTGGGGGTGCTGAGGCAGGAGAATTGCTTGAACCTGGAAGGCAGACATTGCAGTGAGCTGAGATCGCACCATTGCACTCCAGCCTGGGTGACAGAGGCAGACTCGTAAAAGAAGAAAGGAAGGAAGGAAGGAAGGAAGGAAGGAAGGAAGGAAGGAAGGAAGGAAGGAAGGAAGGAAGGGAGGGAGGGAGGGAGGGAGGGAGGGAGGGAGGGAGGGAGGGAGGGAGGGAGGGAAGGAGGGAGGGAGGAAGGAAGGAAGGAAGGAAGGGAAAGGAGGGAGGGAGGAAGGGAGGGAGGAAGGAAGGAAAAGAGAGAGAGAAAGAAAAGAAAATGAAAGAAAAAGAAAGAAAGAAAGAGAAAGAAAGAAAGAAAAGAAAGAAAGAAGGAAGGGAGGGAAAGAAAGGAGGGAGGGAGGAAGGAAGGAAAAGAGAGAGAGAAAGAGAAGAAAAGGAAAGAAAAAGAAAGAGAAAGAAAGAAAAAGAAAGAGGGAAAGAAAGAAAGAGAAAGCAAGCAAGCTGCAATTGCTTTCTACCCTTTTCACATCAAGGAGATAGTCCCAGCTTGCCACTAATGTCTTTAAAGCCATATACACACTAACTTCCCTCTCTCTCTCTCTTTTTTTGAGACGGAGTTTCTCTCTTGTCACCCAGGCTGGAATGCAGTGGTGCCATCTTGGATTACTGCAACCTCCCTCTCCAGGATTCAGGTGATTCTACTGCCTCTGCCTCCCGAGTAGCTGGAATTACAGGCACCTGCCGTCAGACTCGGCTAATTTTTGTGTTTTTAGTAGAGATGGAATTTTGCCATGTTGGCCAGGCTGGTCTTGAACTCCTGACCTCAGGTGATCCGCCCTCCGCGGCCTCCCAAAGTGCTGGGATTACAGGCATGAGCCACTGCGCCCGGCCCACTAACTTCCGTCTCAAACAGGGCAGGCCTCGGGCTCAGAGTTTGGGGCAGGAAACAACACTCAGCTAGAATTCTTTTTTAATTTTTTAAAAATTAAAGTATTTTTCTAATTTTTAGTATTTATTTTTAAAAATTTGTTTTATTGAAGTATTACACAACTGCTGGAATTTAGTAACTTTCTTTTCTTTTTAGTAACTTTTATTTTTACAGTTAACTTTCTATCTAAGGTAAGCATAACTTGCCACAGACAGATGAAGTCGTGACCATCAACATTCCAAATTTGCTTAAGAGATTCAGTCCATTAGGCCGGGCGCGGTGGCTCAAGCCTGTAATCCCAGCACTTTGGGAGGCCAAGACGGGCGGATCACGAGGTCAGGAGATCGAGACCATCCTGGCTAACACGGTGAAACCCTGTCTCTACTAAAAAATACAAAAAAACTAGCCGGGCAAGGTGGCGGGTGCCTGTAGTCCCAGGTACTCGGGAGGCCGAGGCAGGAGAATGGCGTTAACCCGGGGGGCGGAGCTTGCAGTGAGCTGAGATCCGGCCACTGCACCCCAGCCTGGACGACAGAGCAAGACTCCGTCTCAAAAAAAAAAAAAAAAAGATTCAGTCCATTAGAAGAAAAACAACTTAATAATAAAAGTCATGGCACAGATAACACTGGGATAAAGCAAGTGAACCAGGGTGCCAATTGTAAAGTTGGCACTTGGATGTAACTAAAATCATGACTGAAGTCTGGAAAATACTGTTTTCATCTTCAATAATTGTACCTATGAGAAATCTGAGGCTTGTGCCTGGCCCAGAGTCCTGAGCTGATTGGTGGTCTGGTCACCAGGCCTGAGCTGATTGGTGGACTGGTCACCGGGCCTGTGTTCTGGTTGGCTCCCAGATGGCAGCAACGCGTGTGCCCACTGCGGTGTGGGGCCTCAGAAAGAAGGTTGGGAGTTCCCCAAACCTCTGAGACCTTTGAAGTCAACTAAAGGGAGACTCAGGGAGCCCCAGAGAGCCTCTTGCCAGCTTTAATGGGTATTAGTGGATCTTCTCTTTTCACTCAGGTTGGATATGTAGCCCCTGCGTCACACCCATATGGCCCCAATCTCACAGGGGAGGAATATGTCCCTTCCCCAGTCAATGACAGATTTCTCAACAACCCATTTCCTCCCCACTGGCCTCACCAGTGATGTTGAAGTCCTGTTTGCACTGGCAGTGCCATCTGCCATTATTCGATTTGCAGTCTTCGTCTAAACTGCACTCCTCACACGTCCCCTCCACGGAGCTGGGGTCTGCAGGGTCACAGGGACAGACAGACAATCAATAAGGACGCACCCCCGTCTTTTGCAGTGCCTATCCAGGCCTGGGATGAGGACTGCGGGGAGACGCCCAGCTGACCTGTGCAGTACGCCAGGTGACACTCGGGGGGCGCCGTCAGGTTGTAGACGTAGTAGCCGCCGGCACAGGCCTTCACCTGGATGGACGCATCCCACAGGCAGCAGTGGCCGCTCCAGTGCGCGCAGGCCTTGCGGCTTACAATGCCCTGGTCGCTGGACGGATGCGAGCCGTTGAGCCACATGGGGGCGGCTGTGTTGCAGCGCAGGACTGGCACGCAGGTCTCGGCCAGGCGCACACCGCCCTGGCCCACGAAGCGGTACCAGCCGCGCAGGTCCGTGTCGCAGTAGTAGCCCTCCCCGTACTCGGTGCTGCGCCAATACTCGTCCAGGATGCGGTGCGCCTGGCACGGATCCGCGCACACGAGCGTGTCGCCCTCGGGCACGCAGTCCAGCCCCGGCCCGCAGGAGCCCGGAGAACACTCACAATGCCATCCATCCCCCCAGTAGCCCGCGGGGCATACGCACGAGTAGTTGCCCACCACATTGACACACGTGGCCAGGGCGTGGCAGTGGCTAAGTCCAGGCTCTGCGCACTCATCCACGTCTGTGCAGCCGAGCCCGGGCGACAGGCGGAAGCCTTCGTGGCAGACGCAGGAGAAGGAGCCTGGCGTGTTTACGCAGCGGCTGTTGGCGGAGCAGTTGTGAGCCCCAGGAATGGCGCACTCATCCACGTCCACGCAGGTCAGACCGTCGCCGGCGAAGCCCTCCTTACAGGTGCATGTCGTGGCGGCCTCATCCTCCTTGCAGGTGGCATTGCTGTGACATTCAGAGCACCATCCTGTGGACAGAAGAGCCCAGCCTCCGAGTGTTGGGCAGCTGGGCCCGTGGCCACCCAGAGATCCTTCCCTCGTTCTCCAGGGAACTCATATTATAATTTAAGACTTATTCCCTAGCAGACTCCCTCCAAAACAAGGAAAGAAAGAAAGAAACAAAACTCCCCTGATGATGTCAAACTTCCACCATTCATTCTGTGTTTATTTCATTGTATTTTTTAACTTTATTAATTTTTTTTTTAGAGAGGGGATCTAGCTCTGTCGCCCAGGCTGGAGTGCAGTGGTGCGATCATAGCTCATTGTAGCCTACACTTCCTGGGCTCAAGCGCTCCACTCCCTCTGCCACCACCGCACCCTGCCTCAGCTTCCCAAAAAGCCAGGACCACAGGCACGTGCCATCAGGCCCAGCTCCACCACTGATTTTTGTGTTAAGCATTGCTTTCAAGCTGTCTTCTTTTAAAATAGTCACATTCTCACATTCAGAAAAGTAATGCACAGAATTCCTGTACTCTGGTAGGATTTGCAATGAACCTGTTGCCCCTCCCTGCCTTTGCACATTTTGTTTTCTGCCAGATCTGCTTCCCTGACTGGCAAAACCTTCATCAGGACCCTGCTCAGTGTCGCCTCCTCTCTTGAGGAGTCCTCCAACCCCACCAGGCAGGGCAGTTGTACTTTGCTCCTCCATAAGAAAAATAACTGTTAAAAAAAAAAAATAAGCTGTTGTTTATTAAGCAGTTACTATATGCCAGGCAATAGGATGTGCACTTTTCATTCACTATCTTGTTGAATACTTCCCAACAGCCTTGTGAGGTCAGTTTTTTATTTATCCTTATTTTAAAGACAAGGAAACTGAGGTTCAGAGGGATTAAGCCCCTTGCTCCTTTGGTAAGAAGTAGAACCAGGATACAGACGCAGATGGCAGGACCACAAAATATGTGCTTTTAACCAGGACACCACAATAGTATTCATCATGCCCCAATGTACTCCAGGGAGAAAATGAAAGTGGGGTGAGAGCAAATATCAGCCCAACGGAGTGACCTCTTAAGGTTGAAAGGGAAGGTGTTTGGAGCCTCCTGCATTGGTTCAAATCTCCTATGTGATATAGTATGTTTTTGACTTCCAATACAGGGCCTTCAGGCCTTAGAGATGTTGTAGCCCCTTGCTTTTCAATGTGTGCTCCAAGGACCCCAGTACCAGCATCACCTGGAAGCTTGTTAAAAATTCAGCATCTCAGGTCCCACTGCAGATCTGCTGAACCAGAATCTGCATTTCAGCAAAATTTCTAAGTCAGTCCTATGCATACTGAGGTCTAAGAAATGAACTTAGAATGAAGACAATGCAAGTCCCAAGTGCAATAGGAGGATTGAGATCGCCTCTGACATGGGCTACATTGCTCCGCTCCCCACCACATTCACACATACACGTACATACACACACATACAATGCACACACACTTCTCACTTACTTGCTTCTGAGGAGTCAGTGGCTGCAGTTGTGATTAACCAAGAGGCCACCGCCAACAACAGCACCCAAGTCAGAGATGGCTGTCCCATCCTTTCTGCTCTTCCCAGCTACTTCTGGTCTAGAGAACACCTGCCCAAAGGCAAGATGGGTTGGCCCTTTGAGTTTTTCTCTCTGTCTCTGATGTCTGGTGTCCTGTGAACAGAGATGGATGGGACAAATGCATGATCTAACTCTCCTCCCCACAGCTGGGAGGAGTGCTTTGATTGTATAGTATAAACTCCAGGAGGTGTCACTTATATGGACTAAAAAAATTGCATAACACTGCAGCCCTTGTTTTGCTGGCACTTTCCCCCTTGTATTCCCCATCGTTACCTCACCAACATCCCAGTCTTGGCTCCCCAAGTCTCAGCACATTGCACGTTTTGAAGGACTGAGTCATTTGGAACAGGAAGTAGCAAGATGGAATAGTGTTCTGTTCTGAACTCACCACTTTATTGAAGGCAGCTTTGGATTTTAACTGATCCTCTGCCTGGAGACTTTCAATTTGCCCAGATCACTTATTCATTCAACAAACATCTATTGAGTAGCTACATTGTGCCAAACAGGGAGCTAGTCACCATGGAGAACAATGAATACAACAAAATCTGCTCCTTCATGCAACTCACATATTGTAAAGAAGTGGCTTGAGACAAGCAACTTGAGAGGTAATTAACCTCCACAATGCATTTTAATGTTTCTGAAGTGGTCACTTATTATTTCTTTTAACTGGAAAAATAGTCCAAGGTGAATGCCAGTATTACCCCAGCGTTCACAGCAGCAAAATAGCGTGGCATGTTGGCTAAGTATGGAGGAGCTGCAGCCTGCAACCGGGATTCAAATCCCTGTTTTACTGATCACGAACACTGTGACGTTGGGTATTTCAGTTCACTAAGTCTCCGTTTTTGTCTGTGAAATGGATATCGTTGCTTTCACAAACTGAATATCTATGATGGGCCCGGCTTAGTTCAAAGACGTCCATGTGCTCAAAGACATTGGGTGTCAGAGCAACGTTTTCCAGATCTTTGTGACCATGATGTGCTACAAGAAAAACATTTTATGTTGCCATGCGCGGTGGCTCACACCTGTAATCCCAGCACTTTGGGAGGCCGAGGGGGGTGGATCATGAGGTCAGAAGTTTGAGACCAGCCTGGCCAACATGGTGAAACCCTATCTCCAATAAAAATACAAAAATTAGCCAGGCGTGGTGGTGGGCACCTGTAATCCCAGCCACTCGGGAGGCTGAGGCAGGAGAATTGCTTGAACCTGGGAGGCAGAAGTTGCAGTGAGCTGAGACTGCGCCACTGCCCTCCTGCCTGGGTGACAATGCGAGACTCCATCTCAAAAAAAAAAAAAAAAAGGAAAGAAAAACATTTTATGTCACGATCTAGTGCAGTCGCTTGTGTGTGTATGTGCACACACACATAAAATAAAAGTTTTATAAGACAACTGATATCCTTACTATCCTGACTATATTAAGTCATTTAATTCGTACCACAACCCTACGAGATAAGTATTACCCTAGTTTGCAGATGAGAAAACAGGGGAACAAAGATGCTGCTTGCCTCAAATGTGTATTGCTTACTGACATATTCTATTATACTTAATTAAAAGAAGTCTCTGGATATAACCCACAAATGGAACGATTTTATGACCCACTAATGAGTTGCGACCCAAAACACTGCGTTTTGTCACTGGGATTAACTAAGATGACATATGTCAAGCAGGGCCCAGCACATAGCAAATGTTCTTGTTCATTGTCGTATCCCTGGTAACTGGCGCATAATAGGTGCATAACTAATATTCATGGAATAAGTAAAAAAATAGTAGTCACTGTTACTAGGACAGAGAGGATCAAAGAGAGGAAAACTAACTTACCAAAGATTATGAAGCCAATAATGATAATTATTGAATAATGACTCAAATCCAGGTCTGACCCCAGTGTCCAAGGTCTTAATTTCCTCTGCTACCTCCCTCAAATAGAATGGGGATAAGCTGGGCTAGGACAAGACAGCTACAGATAGCCTTACCTGAAGCCGAAAAGGTAGAGTTAGTCTGGTCACGATGTGCCTCATACTTATATATACACATCTGCCCCAGGCTGGCAATCTTTCCTCCAATTATTCTCTAGTTCTGTTTTTTGATATTGTTTTCTTGGGGGTGGAATATTTTTTCCTCCTGGCATAATGTTTGCCTTGTCCAAGCTGTGAGGTTGTTGTTGTTCTTTTTCCTAATAGCTAGAGACCCCAAATGATTGACGTTGGGGGGGTCACCCCTGTGCCCGGAAGTACAAGGTCACTGTTTCACACCTTCTCACAGCAAAAGATTCCTTAGTTAGAAATTAACTGGGAAAGCAGTGCCAAGGTGCTGGGCTTCTTCCTGGTCACTGACAAGGGCAAGGTGGGCCCAAGGAGCCAGGCGAATGCCAGTATCTGGAGACAGACTCCATAAAGACAAAAAGGGTGTTCATTGCCCCTGCTGGGAGGTGCACCTGTCCTGCAGAGGGCACCCTTTTGAAACACTCATTCTCATGAGATCAGCCTTAGAATCCAGACACAAGCAAGAGAGGAGCTGAGAATGGCTGAAAGTTAGAGCCAGAAGATAGTTCAGACATCACTGCACCTGACCCACTCTGTGAAACAAAGAATCAGGTCTGATGACTGGGAGGTCCCTTTGGAGGCGAAAAAATTTGCAATTAAATAGACTGACTTTGGAGTCAGTCTGACTCCTTTATCTGGTGTTTATTGTGTGGCAGTGGGCTCATTTCTTAACCTTCCTGAGGTCCAGAGGTCAATTTCCTTGTCTACAAAATCAGAATACCCATCTCCCACAGTAGTGATAGCAGCCAAAGGAGATGATGCAAGTAAAGGCGCACAGTAACGATTACATTCATGGAAGTCCTGAAAATTCTGCTTTGCTGTTGTGCAATCACTGAGGTAGAAAATGACAGAGCCTGAGTTAAAACTATGTCTTCAGACCCAGTTCCACATACATGGCATTCCAAAAATCAACGTGAGAGTGGCTGTCATCATGTTAAGAAAAATAAAATATGTGTGAACTTGGGCTGAACAGGAAAATAACACCATGATCACTGCATTGATCTTTTCAGGACATTTCTCCATCCTGTCTCACTCAGTGGTAGGGTAACCCCTGGCACTGGTGAATCATCTCCTCAGGATTATGTCCAAGGAGTGGAAATTCTGAGTCAAAGAGTTAGCACAGCTGTAGGGATATTGACTCCTCTTCTCAAACAGCATCCCAGAGAGATTATTAAAAATTGGTTTACAATCCCACCAACACTACTCACCAGTTGTGAGCATTGTTAACTTGCTTTCATCTTTGCCAAAAGATAAGTGGAAACGATCTCATTGTTGTTCATTTTTGCAATTGTTTGATGAAAAGGGAAGTTATCTCTTCATTTATTTGCTGTTCTTCTTTTCCTGAACTAATTATTTTTATCCTATACCTTTTTCATGAGGCCTTGTCTAAACCTTAGTATGGATGTCTTCAAAGGATTAAAGATGGTGACCCCATGTGGCTTCTACAGTTGTCTTGACAAAGACTTGGGCAGAAAAACAGGGAGTTTGGGCTGGAATCTATTCATAAGTGTAATCACCATGCTTTCTAGTTTCCGTATTTCATGCTTTTACATCTTGGGGCCTTACTGATCATGGAGGGACTGCCCCTTCCAGGGCTCAATAATTACTAGAGATCAAAAACGACTTATCTGTGAATGTGCCCTTCCGACTGCAAATCAATCAGTCCAGAGCACATACCCCCAACCCTTGGCCTCTTTTATGGGGCTTTTACACTCAGGGTCACTACTCGCTGCTTTAAATCACCCTAAGGGACCAGGTACCAGACAACTAGAGACAACTCTATGGCCCAGAGGTCTCTGAAATTATTCCAACTAAGCCAATCCTAAATCTGCTCACCCTGCCTCTCCCATTCCTTCTGGCAGAAACTACAATAAAGGCTCTTTCCTGCCTTTTCCCTTGCTCTCTTTACTTCCTGACCGACCCTGGTGCTTCCCAGCGGCTCTTCCTCTACTTTCAGCCCCTCTACCCAGTGTGGTGTGTTTCCTTCTCTTGGGATCTGTGAGTATAAAAAATTGTCAATGGCCATAGTTTCCTGCTCTGTTGCTCATCAAGTTCACCAAAGACATCTACATTACCAAATTCAGTCAATATTTTTCTCTTTATCTTACCTCTAGGACAGTGCGCAATAAATATTTGTTTTTGAACGAACCTTAATCTCTCAGCACTTCCTTCCTTCTTGAAACACTCTTCTTTCTTTTTTTTTTAAATTTTTATTTATTTATTTATTTTTGATACAGAGTCTTGCTGTGTTGCCCAGGCTGGAGTGCAGTGGTTCAGTCTTGGCTCACTGCAACCTCCACCTCCCAAGTCCAAGTGATTCTCCTGCCTCAGCCTCCCGAGTAGCTGGGATTACAGGTGCACACAACTAGGCCCAGCTAATTTTTGTATTTTTAGGAGAGACAGAGTTTCACCACATTGGCCAGACTGGTCTCGAACTCCCGACCTCAGGTGATCTGCCTGCCTCGGCCTCCAAAAGCGCTGGGATTGCAGGTGTGAGCCACCACGCCCAGCCTGAAACACTCTTCTCTCTTAACTTTCAAACATGGGTAGGAGACTCGATCTTAGTAATGCTGAGAACAGTCACCTGCTGAGCACTTCTCTTGGGTCAGACACCGTGCTCGGCGCTTTTGCCTCCATTGTCTCAAACAACGAAACACAGCAACCCACATCACAGGGAAGAAGACAGGTTCAGAGAGGCGGAGTAACTCCCCCAAGATTACACAGCTAGCCATGCTAAGTCCAGATGAAAACTCAAATCTCACTTGGATTTACCTGCATTCCTGAGTAAAGAACATTCCTTGCTCAGTCATGACAGGGTCTTAGAGGGTTAAGTGGTATTAGGTAGTTTTGGAAAGAGTGAAACTAAGGGGTGGAGAGTTTTGAAAAATTGATCAAACAGAACATAAAGAATTAGAATGAGAGGTTGGTGTGTTTCAGAAAGGGGCAAAAATGAGCCAAAGGAGAAGATCCTCCAACAGAGGGGTATCACCTGTCCTACCTACCTCTCTGAGCACACACCTCCTGAGGCTCCAGTTATGCCTGGGGGACCTGCAGGTGGCATATACATTCTCTGGCTCGTGGCCTGTCAGGGGCTCTATGCCACATGATCTGGTCTAGGCAGCCCCCCTGTAACTCTCCTTCAACTGGCAGCCACATGGCCTCAAGGCCGAGGCAGGTGAGCCTCACACCGTGTCCTGAATACTAACATCTGCTCCTGTTGGGGAATTTGGCTCAGGTGAGTTCCAGAGCCGCAGGCTGTTCCCTGCTTCCTCTGGTTGTGGACAGGCCAGGTTCGGGGTGAGGGGTATGGGAGCTGGCTCTGGAGGTATGAAAAAGCACAAACAGCCCTTTTCCTTACATGACGGGTGAGGAGTGGAGGCACCCAGGTTGTTCCTAGAGACCTCAGTTTCTAAAAGAATGCTGCCCTTCTTTTCTCAAGAGAAGGCCTGGCTGAAATGAATGACACAAATCAGTGAGGTAAACTTGTGGTAAGCTGAATAATGACCCCCAAATACGTCTACCTCTGAATCCCCAAACCTGTGAGTGTTGCCTTATATAGCAAAAGGGACTGTGCAGGTGTGATTATGATCTTGAGATGGAGAGGTTGTCTGGGCAGGCTGGATGCAGTCACAGTGGTGCTTATAAAAGTGATGCAGGAGGAGTCAGGAAGTAGGTGTGAGGATGAAACCAAAAGTCAGAGTGATTCTAGGACAGAACCATGAACCAAGGAATGCAGGGGCCTCCCAGAAGCTAGAAAAGGCATAGCAGGGAATTCATCCAAAAGGGACTAAGTCTGATGACATCGTGAATTTAGTCCAGTGGAATTGATTTCTAATTTCTAGTCTCCAGAACTCTAAGAGTTTGTGTTGTTTTAAGCCACTAAGTGTTAATTTGTCAGAGCAACAACAGGGAACTAATACAGATTCCAGTTTGGATCTGGGGACGACACTGTCAGCACCTCTGCCTTTTGGGATGACTATGAAATTATGTATCTCTCCCCTAAAATGGAATTTTGTATTGATCCATGAGCATTTATTGAGCATCTACTATGTGCCAAGCAGAGTTCTAGGCAAAGGGAATATAGCAAGAAAAAAAAAAAAACAGGTATATCTGCTTTCATGGGGCTTACATATTAATTGGAGAATCAGGCAATAACAACAAACAAAATAAGATTCTTTCAATTACTGGTCTCCAGGAATGCCTTTTGGAGGTGGTGACAGGTGAGCTGAGATTTGAACCATTAAAAAGACACAGCTGTGTGAGTACCTGGGGGAATGTATTTTGAAGCAAGTACATTTAGGCAGAGGGAACATGAAGAAGAGAGAGTGAATTTGGCTTGTTCAAAGAGTAGACAGCAAGTATGGCTGGAGCCGAAAATGTGAGGGGGAGAGGGAGACATCTGTGGGGCCAGACCTTTCAAAGTGTTGAAGGCGTGGTAGGCAGGCTAGATTTTATTCTAAAAGCAATAAAGATGCCATTATAGCAGCGGTCCCCAATCTTTTTGGCATCAGGGACGGGTTTCCTGGAAGACAATTTTTCCAAGGATGGGAGTGGGAAGGTGGGGGGGAAGTAGGAGAGTGTGGTTGGGGGGGGTGGTGTCAGGAGGGAAATGTTGTGAAACTAGGAAATAAGAAGTGGGATGAAACCATTGAACAGCACAGATCTAAAGCCAGATCATCAGGCATTTGATTCTCATAAGGAGCCAGCAACCTAGATTCCTCATATGCCCAGTTCACAATAGGGTTCAGGCTCCTATGAGAGTCTAATACCCAGGCGGAGCTCAGGCGGTAAAGCTCACTCACCGGGCGCTCACCTTCTGCTGTGCTGCTGGGCTCCTAACAGGACACCTACCCATACCGGTCAGTGATCAAGAGGCTGGGGACCCCTGCATTACATAATTAAACAACGTGCTGTTGTAAGTGCTTAGGGCTACGACTTTTTAAAAGATGGCCTCAGTGGCTGTATGGAATATGGAGGGGTTTAGGGTGAGTGCTGGGAGGGAGGTACAGAGGGGCAGCAAAAAGACCAGTTAGGAGACTTCAGCTGAGAAATGGCGGGTGACGGTCAGTGGAGAGGTGAAGGGAAGTGGGTGGAATCACATGGATGGATAAGCTACTTTTATGATAGTAAAAGAAGGCAGTTGAGCCCAGCACTTTCAGAGGTCAAGGCAGGTGCGTTGCCTGAGCTCAGGAGTCCAAGACCAGCCTGGGCAACAAGGTGAAACCTCATCTCTCCAAAAATACACAGAAAGTAGCTAGGCGTGGTGGCGCATGCCTGTAGTCCCAGCTACTTGCGGGGCTGAGACAGGAGGATCATTTGAGCCCAGGAGGTTGATGCTGCAGTGAGCCTTGTTCACGCCACTGCACTGAGTGGATTGATTCCAATAAAAGCATATATCATTGTGGTAGGGTAGGTGGAGGGCTGGATAGGGTAGCCTGGGTGACAGAGTGAGACCTGTCTCCAAAAAAAGAAAAAAAAAAAAAAGGAAGGAAGAAAGAAAAAGGCAGTTGTTGATGATTCTGGAGTGATTGCTGGAGTGAATGGGCCACTTACTGAGATGTGGAAGTCTGGGGACAGGTTTGGGATTTGATCGTTTTCTTACTGTGCCCAAATGAAGCGTAAGACAATCAATCCACCTCATTTGAAAGACTGAGCCAGACTCTCGGGACACCTAACCTGGTAGGAGACGGTAGCATAGTGGTTAAGTGCACAGTCTTCGGAGTGCGATTGCCTGGGATTGGTTGCATCTCAACAGCTTTCCACCTGTGTGATCCTGACTGGTTGCTTAACCTCTCTGTCCCTCATTTTTTCCCATCTATAAAATGGGGTTAATGAACCCCAGTTCAGTGATGGTGTGAGAACTAGATGAATGCCAAGCATGTTGCACACACTCATTGAATGTTGCTACTGTGGCTTCCCTTGCAGTCCTGTCTGAAATCCAGGTCACACAATTCTTCTAAGAGAGCACCAACCAGGAAAAAGAGATCATGAGTAAAACAGAGCCAAGGACCTTCAGAGGTTTTATTATCCAGCCCCACCCCTGCCCCACCTACCCTACCACAATATATATGCTTTTACTGGAATCAATCCCCTCAGAAAATGATGCCAGGATCTGGAAGATGAGCATCTTTTTTCCTGGTATTGGAGAAGCTACAGTTCTTCCTTGACTTTTGGTTTCTTCTTTCGCGTTGGAGGTCCCTTTGGTTTGGCCACCACCACCACCTCCTCAGATGTTTTCTTCTTCCCAGCGGACTCTTCCAGCTTGGATACATGCTTGGTCACGTTCTCCAGCTCAGGCGACTGCTGTTCAGGTAACTCTTTCTTCATCATAGGCACCTCCTTTTCCTTAGCTCGCACTTCCTCTTCTATCACTTCGTTTTGCTCAACAGACAATAGCTATGAAAGAAAAGGTGGAAAGAAGAAGGGAGGGAGGGAAGAAAGGGAGAAAGAAATAGATAAGAAATATGTGATCATTGTGGTTGTAGTAGTCAACGCTACTTCTTCTGAAAGTGCCCAGAGAGAATCAGTCTTTGGACTGCAGGGTTTTCATAGATGCTAAAGATCCATCTGGTTTGGGTGGTAAAATGCTCAACTGTGGTTTCACCCTTCAGGTAAGAGGATCTTGGGAGGAACCAAGGGTTCTAAGTCTATAGATGTGGCTCCTGCACCACTAGCTCCAGGACTGGACAAGTGACCAGTCTTAGCTAATGAGATCTCTGTCCAGGACATTTTCTGGGACATCTAAGAAGTAGTTGCTTGCTTTCTACACTGGGAGGATGTTAGTTTGGAGCTGTGGTGTAATCTTTGAACTTCTGTGGGGAAATGACTACTTGAGAATGAAACCAACATAGAGGAAAACAGAGATGGGAAGACAGAAAGCAAGCCTGGGTTCTGGATCCACCCACTCCTGATGTTCTACCAGTTATATGGGATAAATTCCCATCGTTGCTTAAAGCAAAGAGTAGTGTCTGGAATTTCCAGCAGAAAAGTCTTAATTAATACAGATGGCACCGTCCAGCAGAGGGCCTCACTGAGGCATGGCTAGGGGAGAAAGCGGGCTGTGGTCTCATGCATCAGGAGAGTAATACCAGAGGGCAGAATCCCACCAAGACATCTGGTCAGTCCCAGGGGAGCGGCCCAAGGCAAGCAGCTGTGTGTTACCTCAGAGCCTCGGTCTTTCTAGATGTTTCTAAAGTCTGCCCTTTCTGCTTCCCATAGTAAGTGCCTTTGAAATAAAGGTGACTAGTAGAGTCACCCAAACTGGATGGCTCTCCATCCATCCTCAACCATCTCCCGAGATTATGTAACTCTAAGCACACTCTTTTGTCGTCCATTGAATTCCTGGGGATTCTGTGTGGGACAGAATAATCCAAGGTGTTTCTGTTGCCCCTTACCTCATCCTCATCCTCAATGCTAGTTTTGACGTAGCTTTCCAGGAAGTCAGAGAAGCCCTTCAGTGTATGTTCTCCCTTATACAGGACAGCCTAGGAAGAAAATGGAACAGGGTCAGGATGGGATCCTCTTCCCGCAGAGGTGCTCGAGGATTGCTACCTAGGTAAACCCAGGGTCAAATTCCTAACAACCCCGAGTATGTTATACAGGTTCCTTAACTTGTCTTAGCCTCCAGTGCCACGGCTCCAAGGGAAGGATAATAAAAATGCCTCTGTCATAGGGTTGTTATGTAGTGGATGAAAGCATGGACTGTAAAACCACACAGCGAAGCCTTAAACTTTGGCTGCATTACTGCAGTGTGGTCTGGTTATTTAATTTCTCTGACTCAGTTTTCCCATCTCTAATATGGAGACAAAATAGTACCTACCTCGTAGGGTTGTTATAAGGATAAAATAAAGTGATGTACGTGAAGTATGGAAAACAGCACCTGGTTCGTGATGAGCACTATAGGCGTTTGTTATTATTATTATTGCTATCATAGTGACAATAATAAGAGGAAGAATAGTTATTTTCAAAAGCATCTGGCATATGGTCAGTGCTCCATTATCATACGTTCTCTTTCCCCCTTTTTTTTTTGAGACGGAATCTTGCTCTGTCACCAGGCTGGAGTGCAGTGGCGCGATCCCAGCTCACTGCAACCTCTGCCTCCTGGGTTCAAGCAATTCCTCTGCCTCAGCCTCCTGGGTACTTGGGACTACAGGCATGCGCCACCATGCCTGGCTAATTTTATATTTTTAGTAGAGATGGGGTTTACCATGTTGGCCAGGATGGTCTGGATCTCTTGACCTCATGATCCAACTGCCTCAGCCTCCTAATGTAATGAGATTACAGGCATGAGGCACCGCGCCCGACCCCCTTTCCTCTTTAGGAAAGTTCAGAAGCTTCTTCATGTCCACGGGTCACCCAAATTTCTTCAGATAATTTGAGATTATGACCTTAGCCTCATCCTCTCAGCCCAGCCTCAGTTGCACAACTCCCTGACATGCATCCTCTGCAGTGCAGACTGAGCAAAGAGTGGGTCACAATGGAATCTTGCCACAGTGCTGGGTCACCCTTCTGCCCACCTCTTTGTTCAGACTACACTTCCTACCTGTAGCACATAGTCCCCACCATTCTCCGGAGTACTGGGTCTGCATGGAGACTTGCAGCCATATCTGCCCTCCAGAATCTCTTGCTCCCCCTTGATTTCAATTGCATTCATCCATACTCTTCTAAGGAGCAGAAACCTGGGCTCACATTTCTTTGACTGATGCTCTTTCCCATGAATGGACATGGCATGGAGAGTGGGTTCTATCAACACTGGTTATGGCTGTTGACTGTAATCCCAAGGTGGAAATGACATTGTTTGTCTCTAGCATGTATTGTTTCCTTCATCTAGTAATACCCCACATCCAATATTCTCATGGAGATTCCTCCCACCTTATTTCATATAGTTAGGGTAGAGCTCAGCCCCAATACTAGTAGGAACCGTATAAACCAGGCTTGCCCATCAAAACATCCACATCCACTTGGCCACAGTGACTGGGTCAGGGATATGCAAGCTACACCCAATGATAGTGAGTCTCAGGACTTTGGTGCAAACTACTGGAAAATATTCTTTGAACTTGAATGTGAGAGGATGGATAGTGGCCGCAGCTGAGAATAAAACTGGTTTGGTAGAAAGCGCAGCTGGAGGTAGGGAGAAACTGAGTCCCTGATAATAACATAACATTGTTTTCAGCCATGTGTGTCCCAAGAGCCCCTCACTTGTTGAGAGTCGGTGGGAAACAGCCTGAAGAATGGGTACCGGTCCAGGTACATCAGCTGAATGTCATTTGCTGTGATGTCGATCTTGGCAATGATGATCGTGGAGTGGTTTTGATACTTTCGGCCTAGTTCCTCCAACAGCGGGAACAACATCTTGCACTTTTTAGACCAGGGTGCATCTGGAAGAGAAGGGCCATGGCTCAGACTCACATTGATGAAGATCCAGAAAGCTGGCGCCACCCAACACATGGCATCGCTGTGTTCCACTTGTGGTCCTGCTGTTTTGCCAATTGCACTCCCTCTTTCTTTTAATCATATATCAGGTTATGTTTACATTTCAGCCATAGTACCTGATTGTTATTCGATAAATTAGAAAAAGATAGCTTTGGCCGGGTGCGGTGGCTCACGCCTATAATCCCAGCACTTTGGGAGGCTGAGGCTGGTGGAACACAAGGTCAGGAGTTCAAGACCAGCCTGACCAATGTGGTGAAACCACATCTCTACTAAAAATACAAAAATTAGCCTAGCATGGTGGCATGCGCCTGTAATCCCAGCTTCTCAGGAGGCTGAGGCAGGAGAATCACTTGAACCTGGGAGGAAGAGGTTGCAATGAGCTGAGATTGCACCACTGCACTCCAGCCTGGGTGACAGAGAAGGACTCCACCTCAAAAACGAAACAAAAAAAAAGAAAAAGAAAAAAATAGCTTAGTTCTCTTCTACCTAAATACTAACACTTTTGGTGTGTTCATGTTTTCTTTTATTTTTTTGTTTTGCTTTTTAGAGGCAAGGTTTTGCTATGTTGCCCAGGTTGGGCTCAAACTCAAACTCCTGGGCTCAAGAAATCCTTCCATCTCAGCTTCCTGAGTTGCTGGGGCTACAGGCTTGTGCCACTGTGCCCAGCTTGCTTTTTTTCTTTTTTTCAAATTCCTTTCTTTTAACATAGTGTTCCACTCTAGTAGAAGAAGAAAGCCAAGAACAATATTTATGCTAGATGACTTTTTATGTTATGCCGAAAAGTGTGTGTGTGTGTGTGCGTGTGTATGTGTGCGCGCATATGCATTATAGCACAGGGGTTTTTCACAATAGAAGTTTGGGAACTTGCCCAAAGTTATGCAGTAATTTCACTTTTCAGATCAGAGTAGTTAAGCAGAAGAAGTGGGGTTTAAAGACAGGCTGCTTTGACTAGTGACCACTATACCACAGGTAGAGATTAATATAACATAACATATATATGTTATGTTATGTCATGTCATGTATATGCAATTACATGTCATGTCATTATACATATAAAATTCAGTGGAGGAGAATATCCCCAAGAAGTGTGACAGGTATAGTAACTACTCATGAGTAACTACTCTTGGACAGGGGACACTGAACTTTCTTGTGGACAGTTCTTTGGTCTTTGAATGTGGTCCAGGCTCCTGGGCCTCTGGAAACCAGAGATCTGCTCCAATCCAAGGGAAAGCAAACCTTACCTGCTTGTCCTTCTATTAGAGCTCAAAGCTCAGTTTCTGGCTCTGGAAGAGAAATGGCCTCAAAAGCCCCCAGACACACCATCTTCGGATGATCATCCCCCATTTACAAGCCAAGTGTCTTCATGGCCATCCCCGCTGCCTGCAGCATCTCTGGCAGCCCCACTAGCACTCAGCGGGTCCTGGGTCAGAACAGGAGGGGGCATAATGGTTGCAGCCCCAGGGGGCCAATCCCGTAGCACTACTTCCAAGAAAATGAAGCTGATTTTGCCTTTTATCAAAATGAAATGGACAGTCTCATAACTCTGGTGTGACGTAAGTACAGAATGGCTGCACCTAGGTAGCGGATCTTGGTGATTCAGCCACAGACCTTAAGCACCTCGCTCTGTGAATAAGAGTCCCTTTCAGAGTGATTGTAAAAGGACTGCATGATGCAGTGTAGCCCTTGCCTTACCCTCAAGAAAGTAATAGCATCAGAGCTTGCGTTAAACTTCTTGTCTTGCTACTTACTGTGTGACCTAGGGTAAGGTCATTAACCTCTCTGAGGTGGGGTTCCCTGATCTGTGACATGGGGAAAACCAGCATACCTTCCTCACAAACTTGTCACACAGCTCCTTAGAGGAGGTGTGTCAATAGCAAACTCATGCTTGACTCATTGTAAGGGCTCATTAAATGTTAAAATAAAGAGATGTCTGAAGGAACTTCAGTATCACCTTTCTCTGTGTCTCAGTGTGGGAGAGAACATCTCTGGCTTTTTCTCTCACGTGCAAATCAGAAACAATGGGAAAAGGGCAATAGTTCTTAGGCGAGCCCTGGAAGTAATTATAATAATAGAAATAACAACAGCAGTAGCAATTTTCACTTATCAAGTGCTTACAAAATGTCAGACGGGCTAAGTACTGTACATGAAGGATTGGGGTCCCCAACTCCTATGGGCCATTTGACAAGTAATCTAAAGCCAGAAGCAAAGAAATCCTGTACAGCAGTTAGGAGTGTAGGTGCTAGAATCAGATGCCTAAATTCAGATCCCAGTTCCAGCACTTATTGGCTGCAAGATACTGGAAAAAAATGTCTTCACCTTCCTGAGACTCTATTTAATCATCTGCAAAGTCAGAGCAATAAAAGTAGCTACTTTCAAAAGGATGTTGTAAGGAATAAATGAGATAATGTATGCAATGGCTTAGAATAAAGCCCAATATACTACAGCATCCAATCAAACATTGTTAGCCATCAGCATTATTGCTTTTAGAAATAGCCACAGACCTGGGTTATATGGAAGGCATTGCATACATTCTAAGAATTACATTTCTTGGGGACAGAGTTGCATTGTTCCTGATAGCATCTTGAGTCAATCTCTTTGGGTATCTGAAGACCATCCTTGGCATGGTGCATTGATGGGTTTTAGAGATTTCAGTGCCAAAGAATTCAGGAGAAACAGTTGAAACATAATTTTGGCACCTGTTGCCTCCCAACCCCTCTTGAAGGTACTTACAGAACATCACAAACACGTCCTTTTCTTTGTCAAAGACGACTATGTTGAAGTTCTTCCCCACGAGCTGCTTAACAAATCCCTGGTCCCAGTGTTTTGGAATCTCTTCACTGGATTGATGTTTCTAGGAAGCACATTTGAAAGGTCTAAGAATCTTCAGAAAGGGTTTCGAAGTTGTGGGCCTCCCCACCCTGACTGGAAACAGCTAAAGGTTTTCTTGTGTCTTTTCACAAGAGCCTTAGAAAAGAGTTTGAAATACTGAGATGGATCATGAGCTTGATGTCAACCCTGGATGGTTCAGGGCAATTTGCGGTCAGGGGACTAAGGAGCAGACAAAGCTTGAAACTGGGATAGATTTCTCAGATTTTATAAAAAGAAGCTTTAAACCGGGTGCAGTGGCTCACGCCTGTAATCACAGCACTTTGGGAGGCCAAGGCAGGCGGATCATGAAGTCAGGAGTTTGAGACCAGCCTGGCCAACATGGTAAAACCTCGTCTCTACTAAAAAAAGAAAAAATACAAATATTAGCTGGGTATGGTGGCATGCACCTGTAATCCCAGCTACTCGGGAGGCTGAGGCAGGAGAATTGCTTGAACCCGGGAGGCGGAAGTTGCAGTGAGCAAAGATTGTGCTACTGCACGCCAGGCTGGTTGACAGAGCAAGACTTCATCTCAAAAAAAAAAAAAAAAAAATTAGTTGTCCTCAATTACTCTAAGAATCAAGATCAAGACCACTTACATGACTTATGAAACCTTGATCACACTTTGATTGGTCCCTGCAATAAAGGAAGTCTTCTCTTTTCTTTCCTCAGCCATGTTGGTCTTCAGTTTATCCAAATGGCCAACCTTCCTCCCAGCTCAGGCCTTTGTTAACGCTGTTCCTTCCGGCTGACAGGCCTCCCCACTCCTGATTCCTACCCTCCCTTCTTCATCTGGGTAACTCAAAATGTATGCCTCAGAATGGCCCAAGGGAGGACTTCCTTGACCCTCCCCTGGTCTAGATGAGGACTCGCTGCCATGAATTCTCATAATACTCAGTACTTTTTCTTGTATCACTTATTCACGTTTACTATTTATATTTATTTTTCTAGTTATTTGATTAATGTGTCTCTACCATACTAGATGGAATGTCAGAAGAGATTTTTCTTTCCTTGCCATTGAGTATCCACTGCCTGCTACATAGTAGATCCTCAATAAATGTTTTGCAAATGAATGAACAAAAAATGAGCTCAGCTTTTGCTTCTCTTTGAAGTGTTGGAAATCTCAAAACAAATCTTTTATCTACAATCATTGCCTCCTGAATGTCTCCTGAATCCACATCCTTTTCTCCATCTGCGCAGTTACTGACCAAATCCAGGTTGCCTCTGTCTCTCATCTCAATTGCCAGAAGAACCTCCAGATGTTCTCCCCGCATCTCCTCCCAGTTCTCCCACACCTTTATTCTTTATAAGCAGGGCTCTATTTTCACCAAATCTGGCTTCTAACATTGCTCTTAGGAAACCAAATTCTTCTTTTTTTTTTTTTTTGGAGACAGAATCTCACTCTGTCACCCAGGCTGGAGTGCAGTGGTGGCATCTGGGCTCACTGCAACCTCCACCTCCTGGGTTCAAGTGATTCTCCTGCCTCAGGCTCCTGAGTAACTGGGACTACAGGTGTGTGCCACCATGCCCGGCTAGTGTTTTGTAGTTTTTGTAGAGATGGGGTTTCACCATGTTGGTTCTTACTATGCAGCCTCTGTCTGGCTCACAGCCTCTTCTTCCACAGGGTCCTCCCTCACCGCACCCCCTCCATCCTCTGGAAAGCACTTAAAGATTCTGTCAGTGGGAGCACAAATGGGGCAGCCATGGGGCATGGGAGATAGAAGATGGTGACAATTGTGGGAAATGGCTCAGATCAGGTGGATCTCATAGGTCTTGTAGAGGATGCCCATCTCTGCTCTAATAGCATAAGAAGACATGTTGGCCTTTCAGAGGAAGACAGACACCACCTCAGATCTAACTGCAAGGGGGACAGAGAGAGGATGGGTAGTATTCCAGGTAGGATTTAAGACATGGTGATGGAAAGTGAGGAGGACCCAATGTGAAGACATCTATTTTCTTAGTGATCTAGGGGTAGAGTGCTCGGCCGAGAGTGGGTGGGAATGGGATATGAGGACAGGGACACTCTGAGATTTAAAAATGAACACACTAACAGAAATTTCCATGTGGATGCCAGGACTTTTCTCAAAGTCCATGGGAGGCTAGTTTGCAATGCCATGAAGCCAGCTACCCTCGTGGTGATGTTGGTCTGGAAGCAGGGAAGTTAAGGGGGTTCAGCCAGAGTTGGAACTTTGCCTAGTGAGTACTATGGGGTGTAGAGGAGGTGGAAGATGGAGGGGATAAAAGAGTTAAGGGAATCATCATCAGAGCAATGAATGATGGAATGCAAGTTCGCAGACGGGGTACTAAAGAGAAATGGGATCGGGAGGTTGGGGACAATGAGAAGGATGAGGAATCGTAGCTATGTGTGTCCTGGAGGGAAAGTCAGGCATTGGGAGGTGCTGCAATCTCCAGGTTGTGGGCATGGGAGCAGGGAACCGACATGGCATGGACACATCAGCTGCTGGAGGAGACCAGGGTTGTGGACACTGACATCTCTGGAAATGATGGCAGAGTTGGGGCTTAGGGAAAGGCTGCCATCAGGAGCTTAGGTCCTCGGAGAGTGAAGGGAGATAGTCAGAGGGCAGCAACAAGGGGGTGAGAGCACAGGGTCAAAAAGCATGAGATCCAAGGCATCTGGGTTTCTAAAGGTGAAAGAACGAGAATGGGTTGGAAGTGGAAAGAAGGACAGCAGCCTCACCACTTGGCCCATGAAAATGCTGTGCACACAAGACAGCTTCCATAGAGACAGCTGCAGGGGCAGCTATCTCTCTGGGGGAATGGACAAAAGGCAGTAGAGGACTCAGGTAAGGGGACCATCATTTGGGTTTGTCTGGAGAGTCTCAATTTACTTCTATTGTTCCAGATTTTTTTGGGGATGGGGGGAGAGGTCTTCCTCTGTGGCCCAGGCTGGAGTGCAGTGGTGTGATTGTAGCTCACTGTAGCCTTGATATCTAGGCTCAAGCAATGCTCCTGCCTCAGCCTCCTAAGTATCTGAGACTACAGATGCACACCACCACACCTGGCTAATTTTTAAATTTTTTGTCAAGATGGGATCTTGCTGTGTTGGCCAGGCTGGTCTTGAACTCCTGGGCTCAAGTGAGCCTCTTGCCTCAGGCTTGCAAAGTGCTGGCATTACAGGCATGAGCCACCACAGCTGGCCCATTCCAGAATCCTTACTCCCATAATGTCCCAATTTGGAAAATAAATAATATGGTTACCTTACTCAGCAGAGTAGCTGTGGAGACACAGACAGTGGGTGACTAGACTACGTGTTCCATGTGTTTCTGCAGCCTCTCCTTCCTGCTAGCAAAATAGATGAGCCCCCTTCTAACCCCATCCAACCAAAAGGACCCTAAAGCTTTTGAGGCTAAGTCCTGATTGCCCTGTGGCTCCATCCCCCTTCTCCTCCTCAAAGCAAGCATATGCTCTTGGACCAAGTAGATCTTTCACATTGGAGGTGATAGGAGAAGAAGAGCCTCCTTTCAGAGGGCAAGTTAACCCTACTGAGTGCCTGCATTTCTATGGTGAATTCCTGCAAAGGAAATGCCTCCACTTTACAACTAAGAATGAGTGGAGGAACTAAAGGCTTGGGATAGGTCAGAAGTTGGATAGATTTGAGGTGGGGAGATGGGGGATTTCCCCACATTGAGCCACAAAGTTGATCTTTATTCTGCCTCCACATACAGGTGAGGAGAATGATCAAAGCCAGCAGAATTATGAGAAGGAGATGATTTTGAGGTTCTGGATAAACCTTGTCCAAGAACAAACCTACCTTGGCATTTTTACTCAGGAAGCTACGGCCAAATTTCTTCAGGTTTTCATAAGTTATGTCATCCGAAGGCATTTTGTACCTGGCGTCAGAACTCAAGTTTAGGATTTGGACAGATGGTATATCGACCTCTGTGACCCGGAAATACTCAATGACACGTCTATTTCTGGGTTCGTCTGCATTCACAAGGATGAAAAGGATCTGCCAAAGAAAATGAAACCCTTGTCTCTCTGGATCCTTTGCCAGAGAAAAACTGTTGGAAGGCTGTGGACTAAGGGGATGCACATGGTGGGGTCTGTGGAGCACCTCTGCAAAATGTAACGAAGGCAGGTGCAGCTCTGCACCGAAATGCATGGCAGGCGGTAGCCACCAGCCTGGCTTTAGCCTCCTTGCACTGTGCTCCATCTACACAATTTCAGGAGGTCAGGAAGCCCTGAGCTTTCATTCTGTTTCATTCTGTTTCAAACTGTTTCATCAGTTTCGTGATCTGTAAAATGATTATCACAGTGCCTATCTTCTAGGCAGTGAGAATTCTGTGAGAATTAAACAGGACAATGTATGGAAAGGATTAGTTCAGGGACTGGCAGGTAGAAAGTGTTCAATATGTGACAGTTATTATTATTCAAAATTATTCTATCAAGGAAATTCATGACTTCATTCATTCATTCATTCATTCATTCAACAAACATTCATGGAGTGCCTACTATGTGTGAGCCATTTTACTGAGCACTGAGGACACAACCATGCCCAAAGCAGACAAAATCCTGCCCTCAGGGAGCTTATGTTCTAGTGGAGAAGACAGACAACAAATGAGTGAATGAACTTATAAAATCAAACAGCAATGAGTGCCAATTAGACAATAAAACAGGGCAATGTGATAGAGAGTAACTGCCCAGATGGGGTAAGGTAGGGGCTCAGGATTAGGTAGGGTGGTCAAGAGGAGAACCTGAGGAGGTCACATTTCAACTGGGATATAGTAGATAGTAACAAGTCACACAACAGTATTCCGGGTGGTGGAAACTGCCAGTGCAAAGGCCTGAAGACAAAACAAACACCTAGAGAGCTTACCGTGTTCTGGGAGTAGAAAAGAAACGTCAGTGTGGCTTCATCAGAGGTGTTTAAACCAGAGCAACTTCATCTTGAATACAGGCTGGGTAAAATGAGGCTGAGACCTATGGGGCTGCTTTTCCAGACGGTTTAGGCATTCTTAGTCACAGAATGAGATAGGAGATTGGCACAAGATACAGGTCCTGAAGACCTTGCTGATAAAACAGGTTGCAGTAAAGAAGCCGGCCAAAACCCACCAAAACCGAGATAGTGACGAGAGTGATCTCTGGTTGTCCTCATTGCTACACTCCCACCAGCGCCATGACAGTTTACAAATGCCATGGCAATGTCAGGAAGTTACCCCATATGGTCTAAAAAAGGGAAGCATGAATAACCCACTCCTTGTTTAGCATATCATCAAGAAATAACCATAAAAATGGGCAACCAGCTGCCCTCGGGGCTGCTCTGTCTATGGAACAGCCATTCTTTATTCCTTTACTTTCCTAACAAACTTGCTTTCACTTTACTCTACGAACTGGCCCTGAATTCTTTCTGGTACGAGATCCAAGAATCCTCTTTTAGGGTCTGGATCAGGACCCCTTTCCAGTAACAGCTTCATCACCATGAGGGAGAGAGACAAAAGAGACAAGGTCAGAGCCTGTCGAAGATGAGGTCAGAGATCCAGTAAGGAGCCTGGGTTTAGTCTGAACATAATGGTGGGCCACTGAAGGATGGTAAGCTAGAAAGTGACATGCTAAAAATTTTGAGAAGGTCATTCTGGTTGCAGAGAAGAAGCAAAAGTGGAAGTAGGGAGATGAGTTGGAGGCAACTGCTGCAGCCACCTAGGGTCAGATACTTTCAGTTCATTCATTCATCAGATTAAAGGCCCCACTGCGTGCTCCTCTTCTAGGTGCCAGGGAAATTGAAAAACACAGCAAACATATTAAAACCATCCTTGTGTACTTTCAACAAATATTTGCTGCCTTCTGTTGGCACTGGAGCACAGAGGTGAGCAAGATAAGAGGTGCAATCTGTTGAAATAGTATCCATTCAACTGTTCATCGTTGGCTGTGAAATGGATCACAATTTATAAATGGCATTTGGGAAACTCACTAGGGTGACTGCAATTTAGAAGTTCGTCTTCTGATGTAAGCCAAAGTAAATACCAGGAAGATTAAAGAGTTAAAAAGAATGGAAGAAAATAATGGCTAAGCATTGACTACTGTAAAATCGGAGAAATAGAGAAAAAGCAATCGGGTTGCAATCAATTTAACTATATCCAAAAACTTGGAGTAAAATTGGAAAAAAACAGCCCCCAAGAAATATATTTAACAAGAGGAATTCTTTCTGTGATTCGAACCATCTTTTTTGAAAATAATGTGGTGGGATGTAGCATGAACATTATATATGTTATACTCTAGTGGCTTTATTTTAGGTTACAAAGTTCTCAATTGTTTTATTTAATTTCAGATTAATTTTTTTTTCAAAAGAGAAAAAAACCCTGCCATGATTCTACTTCCTGTAAAGATGAAGAGAAAAATTAATGAAACAGTTTCCATAGTTCAGGTACTGCTAACTACCTTAAATACAGGAATAACTTAGGGGAAACGTTTGTTTCTAATGGTGATGATGACGATAATAAAAAGCATCATTGATTGTAAAGCTCATGCTTTACATATATATTTTCTAATTCTTACTACAACTGTCCATTTCATACATGAGGAGACCTCAATATGGGGTTAAGAAACTCACCTGAGTGTAGTTTGTCAGAGAAAGAGAATTTGAACTTGGGTCTGTACAATGTTAAAGCCCAGAATCTTAGCAATTACTTGCCAGATAATCTGAAAGCCCCACCTTCAGGCTTTCATGTTCCCTGACCTCAGACAGCAGTGGTCTTTCCTCCCCCCACCTCCCGGCCAAATGATAACACTCTTAGTGTATGGAGTCCACTTAGTGATCCATCAAAAAGCAGGCAAACCTTCATGTTCTCAGAGTAGACTTATTACAAAGATGAGCGAAGGAGTGTAGATTTGGCATGAAGAGACACTGGGCAGGAAGAATGGAGGAGGCATATTTAAAATTAAATAGTAAATGATATGAGGCGTTGACATGCGGATCAGAAAACCGGCAGGCAATTGCACATGCCGATCTTTCCTGATTCAATTTATAATAAGCAGGGCAGGCAAACGCCCTCAGGGTCTGTAGGCTTTGAATCCTCATCCTGGAGTCCCAAAGAGCAATGGCGCACTCTACAAACCTTGTTTTGGAATTCCTTTGACGCCAGCTTATAATGCTGAATTATGATTCCAAATGACTCCGAGCTTTTGGAGACGAAGAGCAGCATGTGACTCATGATGTACAACTCGTAAATCAGATCCTTATTCTGAAATGACCGGGAAAGTATGTCATCCCAAGCACACACAGTGGCCCCAGTTCCCCTTCCTCTGGGGACGCTTTACTCACTGACCTCAGCGTTGTATTCGATCACAAAATCTGTAAGGTGCTGTTTTATGACACGATTGAGTTCCTGTTTGTTGGTACTGTCATTAATAAGTTCTTGGCGGTTCACGATTTTTCCCTTGGACCAAAGGAGAAACACATTGGAGGACAGTAGCTTTCGTGATATAGCCATTTAATAAATAAAAATAGCACCATTTTCTCCTTGGATGAAAAGAAAGCACTGAGGAATGGTGTCAGGTGTAGTCTGTAATGTAGGTAGTGAATAACTAGGAAGGGCTGCTCAGATTAGTCTGTGGGTGGAATCTGGGTAGGTGAGAGTCATGAAAATCTCAGATCTGTGGCAGGCCACAAGGAGTGTAATTGACTTAATGGCCCCAGCCATTGTCATGCTCTGTAATCCATCAAATATTAAAATATCGGTGCCAGGGCTAAGCAATTTCTCACATACTATTCCAACTAATGACTGACAGCTCATTCCTATTAGGACAAGCCCGGTCTCAGGAGATTCAGGACTTCACTGACAGGTGTTAAATCAAGCTTAGCCTAAAGCTGCCTCCTTACATGTTTTAAGTTTGGCCTAAACGTTTCTCTATACATAGTGAACTATAACCTAAATGGAGGTGTAAATAGACCGTCATAGCCTACACTTGTGCCAATCACTGAGTTTTGGCCAATCAAAGGTGGCCAACTGTTCAATCATTGTTAAACTAAGGCGAACACTGAGCTGTAACCAATCCTGCCTGCTGTTTCTGAACCTCACTTCTGTTTTTTGTACATCACTTTGCTTTTTCTGTCCATAAATCTTCTTCCACCATGTGGCTTTGCTGGAGTCTGTCTGAGCCTACTCTGGCTTGGGAGGCTGCCTGATTCATGAATTGTTCTTTGCTCAACTAAGCTCTTGAATTTAACTTGTCTAAAGTTTTTCTTTTATCATTATTATTCTTTTTATTTCTTGTTTTTCTTTTTGAGACAGGGTCTCATTCTGTTGCCCAGGCTGGAGTGCAGTGGTTTAATCAGCGCACTGCAGCCTCAACCTCCCAGATTCAATCAATCCTCCTGCCTCAGCTTGCTGAGGAGCTAGGACTACAAGCACTTGCCACCATGCCTGAATAACTTTTTTTTTTTTTGTAAAGATGTAGTCTCACTATACCGCCCAGGCTGGTTTCGAACCCTGGGCATAAGGCTTCTTCCCTCATTTTATACTCTTGATCTAGGATGGTATCAATAAAGATAGAAATTAATGATTAAAGAGATATTTTGGTTATAAAATCAGTAGGGTTGTGGTGATGGATTGCCTATGAGAGGTGAAGGAGAGGGAAGTGTTAGAATGTTGGCTGGGTTTTCTGACTTGTTTAACTGGATGGGAGAGGTGGTTGCATCATTCCTTGAGCAAGAGAAAACACTGGGAGAGGACCTGGAGAGGAGATTATGACTTTGGGCTTAGCCATGTTGAGACATCTGGTTGCACATAAAGGTCTGCAGATTAGAGAAATCTCACTGGAGATGGATATTTATAAGACATGTGCGTGTAGCATAGATGGTAACTGCTGATGAAGGGTAGAAGGGGAAGCATGGTGTAGAAGAAAAGAGGGCATAGGATTGAGCCTTGATGAACTGCATTTACTGGTTAAATAAAGAGAAGAAGCTTAAATGGCTAGAAAGGCTGGAGTCACACTGGGAGACCGTGACTTCACAGAAGTCAACTAGTCCAATGCCACTGAGCTCACAAGTGGCAGAACCAGAATTTGTACCCAAAGCTCATACGATTCCACTACTTTGAACTAGAGACCCCCTCACTAGCAATAGGATCAAAATCCTACCTTTTTGAACACCAGGATGCTGTCAAGGGTGACGTGGAAACGCCCAATGGCATTGCCAATCGTTATGACTCCAAACGTGAGCTCTGGAAAGTCTTTGATCACATCATAGAACAACTCTGCTACTTCTTCCTCTAAATCCTGTTTGGGAAAGGATATTTGGAAAGGCTTCGGTAGAAATCAAGGTGCCTGGCTTATATAAGGGAAAGACGGCAGTGGTGGCTGATTTGTCTCTTCACTTTTTCAAGTACTGGGGTTTGGCTGGGTCACCCAAATCCTCTTTCGTGAGTATTTCATACTCAAAACGCTTCTCTGGCTATAACTAAAGCCAAAATAGGCAAGCCCTCAGAGATCAACGAAGAGAATTGATAAATGTGACCTTTTCCAATCGCTAGAGTAAAGGCTGTTCTAGCCCAGTGATTGAGACTTTTAACATTTATTCCTTAGTTACTTTC